>NC_056733.1:918953003-918975503 GCF_019279795.1 Protopterus annectens
GTCCCGAGGAAGAAATTGTGCAAGAGGAGGCACATTGATTCCCCACAGGAATCATTGACATTGGACACAGATTTGGATGAGTCAGAGGGGTCCCCACGGTCCCCCTCTGAGGATGTCTCATTTGCTGACATCCTGGAGATATTGAAACAGAGGGGTGATTGGCAGACACTTGCCCCCACTGAGGACGAATCGGTGTTGCTGAAGGCTTTTGGGGTCAACCTTCTACCTCCTGGGTGACCCCGCCCTTCGATGAGTTAATGGACCCAATAGCTCGAAGGGCTTGGGAGACTCCAGATACAGTGGAACCAGTCCCTCAGAGGCCGAATAAATATATCACTGCCCCCCAGGACAAGACTTACCTTACAAAAGGAGTCCCAGTTGATGCTGTGGTGTTAGCAGCAGCCACGAAGAAGGAAATGCCCGAGGCATCTTGTGTCCATCCTCCTAACAAGGATTCTAGGACTATGGACAGGCATGGGAAGCGCGTTTTCAGTTCAGCGACTTTTTCCATGCGTTCGCTGAACTACCTCACGCACTTTACGTGACTTCAGAGAGATCTCCTTAAGGAGCTGGGAGAGACTCTCCAGGGCAACACAGATGCTGCTGTCTCGGAAAAGGTAACAGCACATCTTAACATCCTCACTTCAGTATTAAACTCGTCCATGAGGCTCATTTCGTATGCGGCCGAAGGTTCGAGTAGGGCTGCAGCTTCAGCGATCGCTCTGCGGAGACCATTCTGGATGCGCCTGTGCTCCTTTGCGGAAGCCTTCAAGTCTTCCTTTACCAATTCCCCCTTTTGATGGTGCCACCCTGTTTGGACCCAAAGTAAAGGAGACTCTCACTCTGTGTGAGCAAGAAGGTAAGACCCCTGTCTGCCGTAGGGGTCCGTTTTTCCACCCTGGCCAGACCGTATCCCAAAGGGCAAAGAGGCGGAAAAATGTGGTTCCGAAAGACTCTGGGATCTTTCCAGTCCACACAGAGTGATGCCCCCTCAAGAGGCAGAGGAGGGGGGAGAAATGGAAGATGCTGCCCAGGCGGCAGAGGTAGTCCGCAGAACCAGGGCGACAGGGATAGCGCCCCGGGAAGCCCTTCCAGCACTCCTGAGTTGAGGCCCGACTGTCCTGCTCTGGAGGCAGTCGGGGGTCGCTTGGCTTTATACCCAGAGGCCTGGCTAAATCTCACTTCAGATTCTTGGGGTAAAAAGCATAATAACCAGAGGATACAACATTCCATTTATAACCATTCCCCCCGATCAAAAGAGATTTCCAGGTGTTCCACCCAATCTGTGAGATCAAGCAGCCATAGAAATAACAAAGCTGCTCAAAGTCATCCAACCAGTCCTGGTGGACCAGATAGGATCCGGAACTTACTCAAGGTTCTTTTAAGTTCCAAAGAAGACAGGGGACTGGAGGCCAATATTGGACCTCAGCAAACTCAACACCTTCGTAAGGAAGGAAAAATTCCGGATGGTCACGCTACAATCGATCCTTCCTTTTCTGCAGAAGGGCATTGGATGTGCTCTATAGATCTCAGGGACGCGTACTACCACATCAAAATGGCCAGAGCGTCCAGAGATCACTTGCGCTTCTGGCTGGGAGCCGGTCATTTCCAATTTCTAGCTCTGCCCTTTGGTCTCACCTCAGCCCCCAGGGTGTTCAGCAAATGCATGGCAGTAGTGGCGTCTCACCTAAGGCGGCTAGGATTCCGGGTGTTTCCATATCTGGACGACTGACTCCTGACTGCCACCACCAAGCATCGTCTTGTACAAGCTAGGGACTACACAATCAACCTCTGTTCCCGTTTAGGAATCTCAATCAACTTTGAAAAGTCTGCCTTATCGCCCTCACAGCATGTCTTATTCATAGAGGCGGATTTAGATGCTACTACAGCTCTGGTCAAGCTTCCCCAGACGAGTGTTGGCCCTCAGGGATCAGGTCGCTATTCTTCTTCGGAACAAGAATGTTTCTGCTGCACAAGTGCTGAAAGCCCTGGGCATGATGGCAGCTACCCTTATTGCAGTTCCTTTGGGCAGAATGCACATGAGGGTCCTCCAGTGGCTGCTCTTCGCACAGTGGTCGTTCCAACAACTTCCTTTGTCACACGACATCTTGATCACAGAATCTTGCAAGCAGGATCTTCGATGGTGGCTGAATAGCCAAGATCTGACGATAGGTCGCCCGTTTGTGCTACCCAGCCCTACAGCCACAATAACCATGGACGCTTCCCTGATGGGGTGGGGGGGGCTTTTTCAGGGGAGAACGGTCCAAGGAGAATGGTCCAAAATGGAGTGCAATCTGCACATCAATGTCCTGGAGTTGAGAGCAGTGTTTCTAGCGTTGCAACACTTTCACGAATTTCTACCTCTAGGAACAGTGGCAGTTCAGACGGACAATATGTCAGTGGTCTGGTGCATAAACAAACTGGGAGGAACCAGGTCTTACCCATTATGCAGAGAGGCCCTGAGAATTTGACAATGGGCTGCGTCCACAGGTCGCTTTCTGATAGCAACGCACATCCCGGGGTCATTCAGCGTCATCGCGGACAGGTTGAGCAGAGCTATCCTGTTGCCACACGAGTGGTCCCTCAAAAATCAAGTGGCGGAGAGAATTTTCCGCAGATGGGGCCAGCCTTGCTGCGATCTTTTTGCATACCCCTTGAATGCCAAATGCAGAAGCTACTTTGCCCTACTTCCCCCTCCGGGGGATGCCCCCAGGGACGCACTGGTGCACAATTGGCCCTCGGGTCTCCTATGTGCATTTCCTCCTGTTCCATTGATACATAAATTCCTACAGAAAGCCAGGAGTCTGGAAAGGACGATCATTCTAATAGCACCATTCTGGCCTCGACAGATCTGGTTTCCCTTTCTTCGAGCCCACCAGATGGAGGAACCGTGGATTCTGGACCCAGTGCCAAACCTATTGACTCACTCGGGAGTTCCTCACCCATCTCTTCAGTCCCTCAAACTGACAGCTTGGCTGCTCCACTTCCCAACTTAGCCAGGTCGGATTTTTTGTCTCCAGCAGTACAGCACGTTCTAGTTTCTTCCCACAAAGCTTCCACCAGGAAACTATACAGGAGCAAATGGAAACGCTTTGCGTGTTGGGCATCAGGGCAAGGTATAGATCCCTTGGTGGCCCCGATACCCAAAATCTTGGAATTTTTATCTACCCTCTTTCATGAAGGGGGCCTCTACATCCACGATACGAGTTCACTTAGCTGCCATATCTAACTTTCATGTAGGTGAAGGGGGCTGTACAGTTATGTCCCACAGACTTTGTAGAGCTTTCCTGAAGGGTACCTTTCACCTCTGTCCACCCATTCGGGATCCGGTTTTCCCCTGGAGCTTGAATTTGATGTTATCCCAAGTTATGTTACCACCCTTCGCACCAGCTTCAACGTGTTCACTTAAGTATTTGTCATGGAAGACTCTTTTTCTTGTTGCTGTCACTTCAGCTCGTAGGATATCAGAGCTACAGGCCTTGTCTGTTAGGCCACCATTACATGATTTTCCATCCAGACAGTCTCCTTGCGTACTAATCAGTCATCCCTCCCGAAGGTATGTTCTGTGTTTAATATTAATCAATCTATAGAACTTCCCACCTTCAAAAACCATTCTAACAAGTTGGAATACATACTGCACAAATTGGATGTACATAGGCAGCTGAGATTTTATCTGGACAGAACAAAGGATTGCAGGAAATCGGATCAGCTGTTCGTTTCATTCGCAGATAATAAGAAGGGCATGGCAATAACAAAATGCACTTTAGCCAAATCGCTTTCGGACTGCATAAATTTTGTCTATTCAGCTTCCAAACAACCACTTCCATTTAAGCCTAAGGCTCATACTACTAGGGCCGTGTTTACTTCTCTAGCCCATATCGCTCGTCTACCGTTGGATACTATTTGTGCTGCGGCGACGTGGGCAAAGCCTCATACGTTTGTTGCTCACTACAAAGTGGACAGGACCTCCAAGGACAGGGCATCCTTTGGTTCCACTGTTCTCAGGAACGTTCTTCCGTGAGTCACCCAGGGTAACGGAGCTAGGGACGCTACCCGTGTGTAAGAACAAACGGCGAGATCGAACAATTTCACATAAATAAGGTATGTTCTTACCATAACCGTTCCATGTGAATTGTTCATCTCGCCTTTGTTCTTACATCCCCTCTCTCCTTCCCCCACCGCGTTCTGGAAGAACTGGTACGACTAGTGTCTGGTTGGTCTTCTCTGGGTTATCTACACCACCTATTGATTAGTAGGTGACACATTAGGTGTACACCTATCTGTATTTAGTTCATATGTACAGGTTCAAGTGTGTGATTGCGTGAGCATTAGACGCAGTGGTTAGTAGTGCGTTCTGGGTTCTTGCAAACTAGATCTGAGGGATAGCAGCGGAGGATCATGGGATGTAGACTGTGCCTCTGCTTTTCTTAGATGCAGAGCTTGTGATGTGGCCGACTCGGAGCCGAGGATCGGCTCCGAACCCGTGTGTAAGAACAAAGGCAAGATGAACAATTCACATGGAACGTTATGGTAAGAACATAACTTCTTTTTTCACGCAAGCATCTGGGCCACCATTACCAATGACCGCTGGGTTCTCAACATAGTGTCCCAGGGATACAAATTTTCTTTCCACACCCTCCCTACCCTAAAGGGGTTCCCAGATCTACCTCCAAACCAGTGGGCAGAGGCGCAAAAGCAAGTCCTTTCCCTGCTCTGAGGGCAATAGAGCACGTTCCTGCAGAACAGAGGCCAAGGTTTCTTAAGACTTTTTCTTGTACCCAAAAAAAGGGGCACCTGGCGCCCCAATCTTAATCTATCCATTCTCATCACTTTCCTGGTGATCCAAAAATTCAAAATGCTCACCCTCCAGCAGTTGTTACCCGTGCTGTCCAAGGATGCTTGGCTAGCCACACTAGATCTAAAAGAGGCCTACTTCCACATTCCTATCAGGGAATCTTGCAGGAAATATCTCTGTTTCAGGGCAGGATCTCAGCACTTTCAGTTCTCTGCGCTTCTCCTTGGCTTATCTACTGCTCCCAGAGTTTTCACAAAATGTCTGTCTCAGGCCATTGCCTTTTGCAGACTAAAAGGAATATCCAGATTTACCCATACATAGATGACTGCCTAATTCAGGCAGACACCAAGGAAAAGCTGCTCAAGCCACCTGGCCTTTGTGAAGTCCCTACTCACCTCCATAGGTACACAATCAACTAAAAGAAATCCAAACAGGTGCCCACCGAAAGAATTATATTCCTGGGAGCAAGCCTGGACACAGCATCCCTGATGGCATTCCTTACACCAGAAAAGCAAGTTTTCCAGACAGCCTTGCTTATACCATCTAGCCACCAGACCCCAGCTATCTGCAAGGAGGAATCCTGCAAGCTCTAGGGTTCATGGCATCTTTCTTAATTCCATATGCCAGACTGCATATGAGGAAACTTCTATGGTACCTAAAAAGCCTTTGGTGTCAACACTGTCAAGACCTGGAGACTCTACCTATAATTCCTTGCCTCAGAAAAGATTTTCTTTGGTGGGCAACAGCATGCTCCCACAACAAGGGACTACCTTTCTCACCACCCCCCGCATCCAGACCCTCACCACAGATGCATCGGACTATGCCTGAGGTGCACACCTGGATGGCAGGTGCATACAGGGCCAATGGAGCCCACAGCAAATCCTTCTACACATCAACCAAAAAGAGATGATGGCTGGTCAGCATGCCTTAATGGCTTTCAAGCCCCTTCTCTCCCTAGGGGCTCTCCTGATCAAAACAGACAACACCACTGTAATGTGGTACATCAATAAGCAGGGAGGGACTCACTCCTACCCTGTATGCAAGCTGACCATGACCCTTTGGTGCACAGCCTCTGCCATGCAACTCCACCTGTTAGCACAATTCCTACTAGGTTCTCTTATCTCGCTGGTAGACCAGTTAAGCAGAAATCTTCTGGACCCACACGCGTGGCAGCTCAACAGAAGAACCTTCACCCTAATAACTCAGAAATGGGGCACCCTGAATGTTGACCTCTTTGCCTCCCACACCAACCATCAGCTCAGCAAATTCTGCACCAGGGAGCGTCACTGCATGGCTTGGAAAGTGGATGCCCTGTCCTTCCCCTGGGTCAGTCTATCGGTCTATGCTTTTCTCCACTGCCTCTCATCCCCAGGGTACTGCTCCAAATAAAGGAGGAAAAAGCAAGGACCATTCTTATAGCTCCAGACTTCCTCGCCAGCACTGGTACCCCTTGCTGCGCAGCCTGTCCCCACTGCCACCATGGCATCTTCCTTAGATTCCAAACCTCCTGACTAAGAGGGAAGGGGAATTCATGCATCCCCAATTGCAGACACTCAGTTTGGCAGCTTGGCTTATTCCCCAACCCCCGGTCAGTCTGCCAACCTTAGTACAAAGGTTCTAGATGGTATATGTGAGGCCAGATGTCCTAGCACTAGAAAGCCTTATGCTGACAAATGGAAAAGGTTCTGCGTCTGGATTCAGGCTAAAGGAGGCAATGCGGCACAGCCCTCCTTCCCATCCTGGATTACTTAGCTGACCTACTACACAGTGGCCACTCTTTTTTTCCCCTATTAAAATTTATGCCTCTTTCTGCTCATTTTCCCACTGAGTAGCCCTTTTTCTCACACCCCTTGATCAAACATTTCCTAAGAGGGGCTAGCAGTGAGGCCACCCAAAAGGAACACCAACCCCAGCTTGGGACCTTAACTTTGTGTTGGAAAAGCTCACTCTGCCCCACTTCGAACCAGCTTCTTCTGCAGAGCTAAAATTTCTCTCTTGGAAGACAGCTTTCCTTCTGGCCATCACTTCAGCCAGAAGTCTCCGAGCTGCAAGCACTCATGGCTGTGGAACCCTTCGATAATATTCCTTGCTGACAGGGTATCCCTCAGGACTAACCCAACCTTCTTGCCCAAGGTGGTGTCCAGTGTGGCTCTCAATCAATCCATTCATTTGCCCACCTTGTTTCCTAATCCCCAGAACAAGGGGGAAATGTTCCTGCACACTCTAGATGTGCACAGACAGCTCAGATTCTATCTAGACAGGACTAAATCCTTCAGAAAGTCTGATCAATTGCTAATTAGCTTTACTACAGGGGCAGAAGGCAAAGCCATTTCCAAAAGGATAGTACACTGCACCCATTTCTGCTACAAGCATTGAAAGCCTCCCCCCAAGGGGGTCAGGACTCTCTGTACCAGAGCAGCCTCCACCTCTGCAGCTTTCCTCAGAGGAGTCCCCACCAGGGACATCCTGGAGGCTGCCACTTGGACATCTGTTCATACTTTTACCAAACATTACCACCTACCTCTCTTCTCTGAATCCAGGGCAGGGTTTGCCTCTGCAGTCTTGCAGGGCATCCTAGCCAGCCCCTAGTTTCCTTGACGGCCTCCACCCATTTCCTTAGCTTTGCGAATCAACCCAAATATGATGAATGCAACAGTGAAACAGTAAGAACATAGTGCAGTTATGTACACTTAAATGTAGATGTTAGTGTGTCTGCATTGTTGCAGTCCTGGTTTCCCTCCCTCCACCCCCCTTTTTTCTTCTCTTTCCTTACAAGGGGCATATTGGTATTTACTTTCTACTGGTGTGGTTCTTCCACCAGAACCTGGCTCCTACTTGGGGGATCCTGACAGGTTAAGGGAAGAAAAACTGATGTAATGGTGTCGGCTGCTTTACTTTATACTACTGACGACCAGACGTCAGTCCTGAAGCGACAGCAACCGGCACAGAAATACTAAGTCTCTGGTGTTCTGGCCGGCCGAGGGCTACCCTGGCAGGGATCACCCAAAAGTGATGACTGCAACAGTGAATACACTCTCAACATCTACATTTATGGTAAGGGTACACAACTGTACCTTTCCACTCAGCTGCGACAAAGACGGTGCTTAGACTGAGATTGAAGAGCATGCTCAGCGCTTCTGCTAACTCCTGTTTTAGACCTCTGAATAAGCAGGCTGAGATATTGTCCAGTCCCATAGAGGCTGTACTTTTGGCCTTGGAGAGTGCGGCTATGATCCTGCTGTCTGATAACTAGACAGAGGACTGGAATGTTATGAGGTATGATTGGTGGGGACAGGGGGGGGGTGAAGTTATTGCCACACCTGTGTGCTAGCAGGTTGGCGATGTCCGCAGGTTCAGTATAAGTGGCAGTGTCCATGGCGATTTAGGCACAAAGCTGTGCCTTCCCGACATAGCTAAAGAATGCTTTGCGAGTTTCCTTAGCTAGGGATGCTAATTTAGTTTTGTAATTAGTTTTAGAGCACTTTACAAGATGTCTAATCTGCTCGTTTGTTTTGAGGAAGTTCTTAATTTGCTGGAGCCATTCCATTTAGGCTTTTTTTGTCAGCAGTTTCTTTTATTGTATAACCTATTTATGCTTTATATCCACCAGGGTGATTTATATTTTCGTGAGGTTCTTGATTTGATCTGTTCCGGTACAGCTGAGTGTATATATTTTATATAGATGTTTATACAGGGCATTTGTGACACCTCTGTATAGGGGTCGTTGCTGTCGGTGTTGGCAAGGGGTCTGAAACTATTGATGCCATCGCTCCGTAGGCTATAGTTTGCTTTGGAGAAAGTTGTTAACTTCTTTGCTCCTGTGGCAGGTCAGGTATGATCATTACTTCGAACAAGACTGATTTATGATTGGATTTTACCAGGGAGGGCCTCACACATGGGGTGGTGCAGCGATTTTCCCCCATGTTAATGAGCACTATATCAAGGGTGTTGGAGCCTTATGTGGGGATGCTATCTGCTCTAGAGCATTTGTGTTAAAGTCCAGGAACCTTTAGGTGAGTGTGTTTGTGCTCATATGTTACCCAGTTGATGGAAGGATAGTTAGTCACCCATGACTAGGGTGTTTGGCTGTACTGAGACTTACTCGAGTAGGTCCAGGTAGGCTGTGTGGTTTTCTTGATTCATGGTGGGGGACCTATAGCCACCAGTGATGTGGAAGTGAGTCTTTCCTACACTTAGACTTGAGTAACTCTAGGGAGTTGTACTGTGTAACCAGTCTAGTGGTGTGTTTGTCTTTAATGATGGTAGATACTTCTCCCTTTTTTTTCCACTTTCATCTTGTGGTCTGAAAGTGTGGAAGGCATTGTAGCCCTGCATGCTCTATCTCAAGCTTGTCTGGTTATTTCTGCTCTTCCAGACTCTAAGGCTAAAACTTCTGCCCTTTCCGTGTTGGCGACTTCCTCCCAGGTGATTTGTCATTCCATCAAATGTAGTTATGATGCAACAGGTGCTTCTAGGACTGCTGCTTTTGGGTCCGTGATGAGGAGGCATTCTTGGCTTTGGCTTCGGCTTCAACAATTGCCTGATATCAAGGCTAATCTGATTGAAGCCCCTCTTGATAGTAAACACTTGTTTGGGGAAGCTGCTGCTGATTTAAGTCCCTTCAGGATAAGGGGGAGGCTTTACAAGAACTCCTCCATGTTTGTTTCTCCTGTTTCTGAATGAGATCTTGCTGTCCAGTATCAGGTGAGTTTTCAGGAAGTTTACATTCTCTCAGGTTGAAACATTGTAGACACTCTGAGCAGGTCCTTAACTCAATCCCACGAATGGATGTTTCACAGGGATGTGTTTCTGGACATTGTCCACCAGTGTCTGCCTCCCGTCTGAACAGACAACTTCCTCTCATTTTTTTTGTGCCAGAGTCCCAGGTTCTCTGGTGTGGAAGGTGGACACCTTCTCTTTCTTGGGAGGGGATGTTTCTTCATGCTTTCCCTCCCCTTCCCCTCATTCCAAAAGTTTTGTTCAGAATTCAGCAGTACACTCCCAACGTCTTGTTGGTGACTCTTGGCTGAGACCGCATTGGTTCCCTCTTCTGCATTTAGCCAAGGGCAGTCATCACAAGTTACCACACATGGTGGACTTACTCACACAAGATAAGGTATGTCATTCATTCCCACCTGTCCACTCTTTTACGGACTCTGTGGGTGATAGGAATTTGATTCCACATAGACCCCTTTTTTCTGAGGACATGCTTAGGGAGCTACAGGAGGCTAGGAAACCCAGTACTAGGAAATCCTACTTATCCAAATGGAAAAGGTTTTCCATTTGCCTCTCTGGTAACCTGGATCCACACTCTGTGGTTGTTCCTGTGGTTCTTTCTTTGTGCGAGTTGCTCAGTGCTGGGTTGGCTTCTTCTCTTAAGGCCCACTGATCAGCTTTCTCTGCTTGTCTGCCTTTAGCTTCAAATCTAGAAGCTAAAGGAGGAAACAATTTCTTAAAGGTGTCCTTCATGTTAGGCCTACCGGGAAGCCTATTCCTCCTCCCTGGTGGGGTCTTAGTTTTGTTTTGGAGAAATTGACTCAGGCTCCTTTTGAGCTTGCTGCATCAGCTTTCTTGAAACCTTGCTCGTGGAAGATCGCTCTTTTGTTGGCCTTTACGTCTGCCAGAAAGGTATCAGAGTTTCAGGCCCTTATGGCTTGTCCTTTTTTGGTGTTGCATAAAGGCAGGGTGTCCTTGCGTACCAATCCTCTTCTTATGGCCAAGGTGGTTAAAGTGTCACTTAATCAGTCTGATCATTTTCCTACTTTTTCCCCTCTCTGCAATCTGCCAGTGAGGGGGTGCTGCATACTTTGGATGTGCATAGACAACTCAGATTTTGTTTGGATAAGACTAAGTCTGTTAAAATCTGATCAGTTTCTCTTCATCCTAGGTCCCCAAGATTGGCTGCATCCAAGCAAACTTTCTTGGATTCTAAAGTCTATTTCTTGTCTTATTTTTCATTGTAAGAGTCTTCCTTATTCTGTGAAGGCTCATTCTGCTAAGGCTGTAGCTAATTCTGGTGCTTTTTCCAAGGGTTTGGATATTTAACTGATGTTCGTGTTTCACTGTTGCAGTCATCACATTTGGGTTATCTGCTTGCAGTAGCCCTCAGTCGGCCTGATTATCAGTGTCTCTGGTCCTGTCGGTTGCTGTCTCATCTTCCATGACGTCATGTAGTCAGGGGTATAAAGCATGCAGCCGACACCATTACATCAGTCTTTCTTGTCATGCAGTGCCCGAAGCAGTTTGCAAGTGCCAGTCAGACTACTGAAATTTTCATTTTCGAGTTTCAGAACCAAAGTCTTAAACTAAGCTAAGTACCGCGTTGGGGAAACTTTTTCTTGCTCTAAACAGATGTCAGTAAAAGTTAACAATTGCATTCCTTGTGGAAAGCAAATACCTCAGATTTTCATTCATACTGCATTCCTTGCTTAGGCCCTGACCACGACATACCTCACTGTCGGTTTTGTGCCTTATTTAAATAACTATTCGTCATCTGTTTATTTACGCTTCTAAATATTTTGGTACTCTGTTCAGTTATCCAGATATGGCTTCGGCAAGCCACCCGACTACCGACATTCCAAAAAAAACGCAAAGATAAAGACAGCATAGGTCCAAAACTGCCGATGACGTTTTTCCTAAGCTAGTCGCCAGTTCGCTGGTACTCAGTGAGGTGCTTTCTCAGCCCCAGATACCCGCTACTTCAGATTTTCAGTCCTCTGAGACCCATTCGATGCTTCAGCTGTGGAACCTGCGGATGTCTCCACCTTGGATGGGTCCAGAGCTGCTGTGCAGGCACGGGCTACTGAGGGTGTATTCAGGCCTACTGACTTGCGTATTAAACCAACGCTATCTTCAAGGCCTAAAACTCTATCCATGCCTAGAAAACGGACGCCCAGACCACATGGTCAGGCCTCTGTCTAAAAAAATAAATAAGTGGCTGAAGACCTTATTACTCCAATCAGGGGAGGCCTCCCTTCCCCCTCCGAGACCTAGGACTGAGTTTCCTTATGAGTCTTCTGATCAGGATTCTGAAATTTGTTTCCTCTGATAACCAGGATCTACCTATGAGGATTCTGATGCAGAGGACTATTCCCTCTGCTTCACCTCCAGAGGATTTTTCTTTTGGAGAAAGCTTGCATTCTCTTAGGGAGCATTTTCCCTGAGAAAACTGGGATTACTCTGACTCTAAAAAGAGGCTTGGGGATCTCTTACTGCTGCCCCAACACAGGCCTTTAGCTATCCCCCTGTACTGGACATTGTTGATGCCGTCTCGGAATCTAGCTTAACCCCTGACTCTACCTCCTACTCCCAGAAAACCTGATAGCTATTGCAGGGTTCCTGACTCAAGTTCCTCTTTAAAAATCCTACTGCATATCCTGAGACCATTTCACAGGGACCCAAGGGCATTAAGGCTACTACTCCCAAAAATCCTACCCACTCTGATAGAGATTCCAGGGTGCGATAGATGGGGTAAGAAGGTATACACTTATGCAACCTTGGTCAGTAGGGCCTTAAACTGCCAGTTTCATATGTTAAAGTAGCAGCAGCATATTATTGGATTGCTTAAACAGAAAATGATGATGATTCCCCACTGTGCTGAAAATTAAAGATTTACAGGATTTAATGCATTCTGCTGAACAAGTTGGGAAACCTACTTTGCAATGTGGTTTTGATTCACTAGGGTCATCTTACAGGGCTGCTGTGACTGGGTCTGTACTTAGAAGGCATGCTTGGCTTACGGAGCAATCTTTACCAGATCATGCTAAAGCTAAATTGCTGGATGCCCCCTTAAACCAAGACCGCCTGTTTGGCAACAAAGAAGTAGTACTTAAAAAGATGGAGGGAAAAGCTAAATCTATGCAAACTGTTAACGATTTCCTGCAAGTACAGCCTCCCAGATTTAGTGGACATTGTCCCTCTAAAAATTGGTCCTTTCCTACCTCTTCCAGGCCTTCAGTCCAAACCCAGAACCAGCAGAATACCCAGGCTTCAGTCCCAAGGTACTCGCAGGACTTGAGCAGTGGGGGGCTCCCACTTCCAAAGCAGGGAGTGGTAAGACTCCTCCCTATGGTAAACTCTCTCAATGACTTAACTTTAAATCTTCTAAGCCCTGCACAACTGACTCTTTCCTTTAGGGGGAAAGATTGCCCTGCAGGCAAAAAATTGGGAACTTGTTACCCAGGGCAAATGGGTTTTAAATGTAGTTTCCCAAGGATACAGATTCCGCTTCCATTCCTTACAAACCCCAAATGGTTGGCCCGATCTACCCCCAAATCAGTGGGCAGAGGCTCAAAAGCAAATTCTCTCTCAAGCATCAGGGCTATTCAAACTGTTCCAGAAGAGGAAAGGGGACAAGGTTTCTACTCAAGACATTTCCTGGTGCCCAGAAAGGACAACTCCTGGCCCTTTCTATCCTAAACACATTTTTGGTGATCCCAAAATTTAAGATGCTAACCCTTCACCAGCTGCTTCCTATGCTAGGCAAAGATGTGTGGTTGGCAGCAGTGGATTTAAAGGAAGCCTACCTGCACATCCCAGTAAGGGAATCTTGCAGAAGATACCTACACTTCAAAGCAGGCTACATGCACTATCAGTTCTCTGCACTGCCCTTTGGCTTATCTACTGCGCCCAGGGTATTCACAAAGTGCCTAGCTCCAGTCATTGCATTTTGCAGGCAAAGAAATATCCAAATATATCCATACCTGGACGATTGTCTAATTCAGGCAGAAAGCTAGGATATGCTATTGAATCATCTGGCGTTTGTACAGAAATTGCTAACTTCTCTGGGGTACACCATAAACGAAAAGAAATCACATCTTGTACCCTGCCAACAAATTGTATTCCTGGGAGCAAGCTTGAATACAACTTCCTAGATGGCCTACCTCAAACCAGAAACAAGTTCATTTGGCAGCCTACTTCAAACTACTGGCCACAAAGAACCAGCTATCTGTAAGGAAAATACTGCAAGCCCTGGGGTTCATGGCCTCCTGCATTCTACTAATTCCATATGCAAGACTGCATATGAGGAAACTACATTGGTATCTAAAAAGCCTATGGTGTCAACATTTTCAGGATCTAAAATCAGCGATTCCTATCGTACCTTGTCTAAAGATAGTTCCTTTGGTGGGCAGAGGCCTGCCACCAAAACAAGGGACTGCCATTCATGCTACTCCCTGCTGCCTAAACCCTAACAGATGCATCAGACTATGCATGGGAGGCTCACTTGGCAGAGAAGTGCATTCAGGGCAAATAGAACCCAAGTCAAATGTACCTGCATATCGATCAAAAAGAAATGTTAGCTGTACAGAATGCTCTGACAGTCTTCAAGGTCCACATTCTTCCAGGACAATTATTGGTAAAGACTGACCATACCACTGTTATGTGGTACATAAACAAGCAGGGGGGAACCCACTCATACCCTCTCTGCAGACTAGCCATGGCTCTGTGGAACACAGCCTTGAGCTATCAAGTGCACCTACAGGCTCAATTCCTGCCAGGAAAGCTAAATACACTGGCAGACGACCTAAGCAGAAATCTAATGGACCCACACAAGTGGAAACTGGAACCAAAGATATTCAACATGTTAAACAAATGGGAGAGCCCAGAGATGGACCTGTTTGCCTCCCCCCAGAACTACCAATTGGACAAACTTTGCACAAGGACTTCCCACAAACAAGCTTGGAAAGTGGATGCCCTGTCCTTCACCTGGAAAAACCTATCAGTTTGTGCCTTTCCCCCTCTGCCTGTCCTCTCCAAAGTACTACTAAAGATCAAACAGGACAAACCAAGGGCAGTACTGATTGCACCAGACTGGCCATGCCAACACTGGCACCCCCACTTGCGCAGTGTCACTGCTGGCACCATGGCACCTGCCTCAGACCTCTGCCCGGTTGTCCCAGCAGGAGGGCCAGATTCTGCACCCATAGCTTCAAACCCTGAACCTGGCAGCCTGGCTAATTACCTGATCTCTCCGTTACCATCCTTCAGTAAGCAAGTGATGGAGGTCATTCTGGAGGCAAGGTGGCCTAGTACTAGGAAATCCTATGCTGAAAAATGGAAGAAGATTGTTCCTGAAGCCAAACTCGGGGATGGGCACAGCAGTGCCCAATTTACCTCAGATTCTTCAATACTTAACTGAGATGCTTCACAAGGGCCTTTCCTTTTCCTCCTCCAAAATTCATGCCTCAGCCATTTCAGCTAATTACAGTACAGAACCACCCCTCTTCTCTCTCATCCACTGCTGAAGCAATTCCTCAGAGATGCCAAAAACGCAAGACCACCCAGGAGAGCCCCTACTCCAGCCTGGGACCTTAACTTTGTATTGGAAAAGCTCACTCTACCTCCCTTTGAGCCAGATGCAAATGCAGAGTTGAAATTCCTTTCTTGTAAAAAAGCCTTCCTTCTAACCATCACTTCAGCAAGAAAGGTGTCTGAATTACAGGCCCTCATGGCAATGGAACCTTTCATAATCTTTCATGTGGACAGGGTGTCCCTCAGGACCAATCCCTCCTTCATCCCCAAGGTGGTATCCAGTGTGGCCCTTAATAAGTCGATTCATTTGCCAACCTTCTCTTCTAATCCACAGAAAAAAGGTGAACAAATACTGCACTCCTTGGATGTGCACAGACAACTTAGATTTTACTTGGACAGGGCTAAGCCTCTCAGGAAATCTGAACAGCTGCTGGTTGTATTTGCTGCAGGGGCAGAGGGGAAGGCCATTTCAAAGCCAACCATTTCTAAGTGGATAGGCCATTGCATTAATTTCTGCTATAAGCACCATGGAAAACCTACCCCACAGGGGATAAGACCACATTCAACCAGGGCTGCATCTACCTCTACACCTTTTTCAGAGGTGTCCCTAGAAGCTGCTACGTGGAGTTCTGTACATACCTTCACCAAACATTACCACTTACCATTTTTTTTCTAAATCCAGAGCTGGCTTTGCCACTGCAGTCTTGCGGGGCATTATAGCTGGCCCTAATTCTGTCTAATTACCTCCTCCCATCCTTAGCTTTGGGAATCTACCCAAATGTGATGACTGCAACAGTGAAACACGAACATAGTACAGTTGTGTACACTTACCATAAATGTAGATCTTAGTGTATTCACTGTTAGTCCTGGATGTCCTTCAAGGATGCAGCTGCAGTCCTGACATATGGGTTGTCCTGCCTTAGGCAGCCCTTCGGTCGGCCGGATTCCAAAGTCTGGGTCCGGCGTCGGCTGATGTCACCCTTTCCCCGACGTCAGAGCGCCTGGGGTATAAAAATGTCAGGCGACGCCATCTTCCTCAGTCTTTCTTGCCGCGTGGCGCCCGAAGCAGAAGCAGTTCGCAAGTGCCGGTCGACCAGCTCCTGTGTTTTCAGCTACTGAAGTCTTCAAAAAAGCTAAGTACCCCATTGGGGACCTTTTCTTGCCTCAGCCGATGTCAGATAAAAGTGAAAAAGTTAATAATTGTTTAACTTGTGGGAAACAAATACCTCATAAGGATTTCCACTCTTACTGCCTACCCTGCCTAGGCCCAGAACACAACGTCTCGGCCTGTGCAGCTTGTGCCTCTTGCAATAAACGCACTCTTAGGCGTCGGTCAGAGTTTGCACAGGATTATTTTGGGGAAGATTTCTGTTGTATCATGCCATCGGAGCTTCCGACAGCAACTTTACCTAAAAAACGGAAGGATAAGGACCGACACCAGCGGTCCGCGGTCTTGGCCGACACCACGCTTAGGCCTACCGCGAGTGTCTCGGTCTCTTCTGAGCCGGTTTTGCAATCGCTACAGACAGACGACACCGCTCCACCGGTTACTTCGGTACCGGAGGCCAGCTCTGTGCCGGTTTCTGTTCTCCCCTCTGAGACCGTAGCCCAGGATATTTCTGACACCATTTCAGTGGATAAGACTACTCCAGCACGTGGGGCTGCCAGGCCTCCAGTGTCTGTCCATTAAGGCCTACACACATGCTAAGGCTGCCAAACAGGCTAAGTCTCTCCCTCCAAGATCTGTTTCTCTGGGATCCACTTCTGGTTCTCAAATTTTAAGTTTAGCTGAGGACCTTATTTCTTTAATTAGGGGTTCACAGCCTCATCCAGATAGAGGCTCTCAGCCGCCTTCTGACAAGAGGCCTAGGGTTGAGTAGGTAGACTCCCAGTCCTCCGATGAGGCCTCAGGTGACTCTGCACATTCAGACTACCAGGAGAAGGCCTTCCCGGCCTACGAGGATTTTGATGCGGAGGAATCTATTCCCTCTGCTTCTCCTCCTGAGGAGTTTTCCTTTGGGGAAACGCTTCATTCCATGAGGGAACACCTCAAATGGCAAGGCCAAGAATACTCAGATTCTAGGAAAAGGTTAAGGGAATTTTTAAAGCTACCTCAGCATAGACCCTTAGCTATTCCTCCAGTTTTAAATGTTTTAGATGATGTGTACTTAGAATCTAGTGTCTCCCCTGACTCCCTCCCCCCTGCTCCTGTCAAGCCAGACTGGTACTACAGGGTCCCAGACACACATCAATTTCTGTTCAAGGGCCATACTGCTGACCCTGAAACTATTTCTCAGGGGCCTAAAGCAGTTTCCTCCACTACTGCTAAGAACCCACTCCCTTCGGAAAGAGATTCTAGGGCTTTAGAAAGGTGGGGCAAGAAAGTATATACATCTTCCACCCTTTCTATGCGAGCATTAAATTGTCAATTTCATATGATTCAGTATCAGGAATACATGTTGGATGACTTGCAAAAGAAACTGGCTTCCCCTGAACCATTAGATAGAAAGGGGTTACAGGAATTGGTTCATAATACTAAGCAGGTTAGCAGCCATTTCCTACAGTGTGGACATGATGCATTGGAAGCTTCATGTAGAGCAGCAATGACAGGTGCGGTCATACGCAGACATGCTTGGTTAAAGGAACAAACATTGCCAGACCATGTGAAAATTAAGCTTTTGGACGCACCACTAGAGAAACATAAGCTATTTGGTGCTACTGCACAAGAGGTTTTAAAGAAAATAGAGGAAAAGGCAAAATCAGTGCAAACAGTCAAAGATTTCCTCCAGGTACAGCCTCCCAGATTCAGCAAGAATTGGCCTTCTAAGCATTGGTCCTTTCCTGACACAGACAAATTTCAGAGAGGCAAAAACAGACGTGGCAGAACTCGAGGGCAAACTCGAGGCTCCTACAGAGGACGTCAATGGCAGCCTCCGAACCAGAGAGGTGGGGCAGGACCTGCCACTGCTCCGCCAAGACAATCTCAATGACTTTGACTCCACCATCCAGGGCTCAACTAGAAGCACCTTTGGGCGGAAAATTATATTTATTCTCACAAAATTGGCACAATATTACAAAGGACAAATGGATACTGGAGATAATAGACAAAGGATACAGATTCATACACTGCCAACAAGACATGGCAGGCCAAACCTGCCACCAAATCAAAGGGCAGAGGCACTCAAATAACAAACCTACTTCAAATAAGAGCAATAGAAAGGGTTCCTTCTGCAGAACAAGGACAAGGATTTTATTCAAGACTGTTCCTTGTTCCAAGAAAAGAAAACCAATGGAGACCTATTCTGGACTTGTCCGCACTGAATACTTACCTTATTGTGCCAAAATTCAAAATGCTGACTTTACAGCAACTCCTTCCCATGCTGGGCAAGGGGTCTTGGCTGGTAACTCTGGACCTCAAGGAGGCATACCTGCATGTCCCAATCAAAGTTGCAGAAGATACCTCAGATTTCTTGCAGGCTCAGAGCATTATCAATTCTCAGCATTGCCCTTTGGCTTATGTACTGCGCCCAGAGTGTTCACGAAATGCCTGGCATCAGTAATTGCACATATTTTATTTTACATTTATTTATTTTACATTTGTTGACCGGGCTAGTCTAGCTGGATACATGTCCATTTTCAGTAGAGGCCCGGGGAGAAAAGCTCCAAGAAAAACATACTAAAGTAATATAGAAGTTATGACAGATATTATAAAAACAGCAATTATTACATAAAAACATTAGTGTGTAATTTTTTTTTTTTTTTTTTTTTTTTTTTTTTTTATGAGACATTGTCCACATTGCAGACTTCAGGGGATACAAATATACCCTTACCTGGACGACTGCCTTATACAAGCGGACAGCCAACAAGCCTTGTTAAAAAACTTGGACTATGTCATTCACCTACTGCAGGCCTTGGGATACACAGTCAATATTCAGAAATCAAGTCTCGTACCATCCCAACAAATACCTTTCCTGGGTGCCACACTGGACACAAACACCCAGATGGCGTTTCTGACAAAAGAAAAACAAAAACAATTACCAGAATACTTCAGAAGATTGGCAACACACCCAGATGACTGCAAGGAAAATCCTGCAGGCCCTGGGTTTCATGGCATCTTGCATTCTTCTGATTCCACATGCAAGGCTGCATATGAGAAAACTACAATGGTATCTAAAAAGTCTATGGTCTCAGCACAGCCACAGCCTGGAAACATTGATCCCACTCATTCCATGCCTTCAAAAGGAATTTCTGTGGTGGGCTCAAGCAAGCCAAATAAACAAAGGTCTGCCTTTCAGCAAGCCTCATACAAGTCAAACCATAACAACAGACGCCTCAGACCATGGATGGGGGGTGCACATGGAGGGCAGATGCATTCAAGGACAATGGACACAAAAGAAAAGCACCTGCATATCAACCAAAAGAAATGCTGGCAGTGATACATGCAATCAAGGCCTTCGAAAAGTTCATGCATCAGGGCCATCTACTAATAAAGACAGACAATACCACAGTTATGTGGTACATAAACAAGCAAGGAGGTACCCATTCCTACCCTCTTTGCAGACTGGCAATGAATCTCTGGGATATTTCCCTACAACTGAAAATAGAGCTACAATCCCAGTTTGTACCAGGGAAGGACAATGTTCTGGTGGACAGCCTAAGCAGAAACATCATGGATCCACACGAATGGATGTTGCATCCAGACATTTTCGTACAAATAGCTCAAGCATGGGGAAGGCCGGATATAGATCTTTTTGCCTCCCACTTCAATCACCATCTGAAAAAGTTTTGCACAAGGACATACCATCCTCAAGCATGGAAGGTGGACGCTCTCTCCTTCAGTTGGAACTCTCTAACACTATATTTCATAGGTTATAGGTTAGTATTAAGCTAACTGCCCTTGCGAGCCATTGTAAGCCTAGCCAATTATCCCTTGTGAGACTCAAACCCTGCATCTTGTGTTTGTAAGGCAAGCACCTTAACCATTAGGCCACTTTCCCAACTGCTTCCCACCTCTTCCTTTGACCAAGGTGTTACTAAAGATCAAGACAGAGCAACCGAAAGTCATACTGATAGCTCCAGACTGGCCAAGACAACACTGGTACCCACTGCTACGGAGGTTGACACACACCAATCCGTGGCTCTTTCCTCAATGGCCACTTCTTCTGACACAGCACAATTGCAGGACACTACACCCTAACTTGAAAACATTGAAGCTGACAGCTTGGAAGATTCCATGACTATTACGCAGGATACACTTTCCAAAAGGGTAAAAGATATCATCCTGGAGGCGCGCAGACCTTCCACTAGAAAAATATACTCAGCAAAATGGAAGAGATTTCTTATCTGGAACAGCAAAAAGGGTCAAGACCCATCAGTGATGAGCATTCCACAGATCCTGGAATACTTGGCTGGAATGCTCCACAATGGCCTTTCATATTCTTCCATAAAAATACATGCTTCAGCAATATCTGCCAAATATAACACTGATCCGCCTGTATTTTCTCACCCATGGCTAAGACAGTTTCTAAGAGGTGTAAAGAAAATCAATCCTCCAAGGAAACCACCAGTCCCTGCATGGGACCTCAACTTCATGCTGGAAAAATTAACTCTTCCTCCCTTCGAACCAGCAGCATCTTCAGAGTTGCAATTTCTGTCTTGGAAGACGGCCTTCCTTCTGGCAGTAACCTCAGCAAGAAGAGTCTCTGAGCTACAGGCCCTTATGGCAATACAACCATTTCTCGTTTTTCACCAGGACAGAGTTTCTTTGAGAACCAATCCATCATTCATGCCAAAGGTGGTATCCAGGGTGTCCCTGAATCAAGCTATTCACCTGCCTACCTTTCCCAATCCTCAAAATAAAGGAGAGAGACTTCTGCACACCTTGGACATACACAGATAGTTGCGCTACTACTTGGACAGAACAAAGTCTTTCAGAAAATCTGACCAGCTTTTTGTAGCTTTCGCTGCTGGATTGCAGGGAAAAGCAATTTCCAAACGGACAATTTCTAAATGGATTGGAAATTGCATTCGATTCTGCTACTCTTTTCATGGAAAAACTGTGCCAGCTGACATCAGACCACATTCCACCAGAGCTACAGCCACCTCCACAGCTTTTTTAAGAGGAGTGGCAACAAAGGACATTTTAGAAGCTGCTACATGGAGCTCCGTGCATACATTTTCCAAACATTACAACCTGCCTTTATACTCCAGGTCCAGAGCAGGGTTTGCCTCTGCAGTCCTGCAGGGCATTTTAGCTACACCATCTTTGTCTTGGTGCCTACCACCCCCAGGTTGGCTATGGTATTCAACCCATATGTCAGGACTGCAGTTGCATCCTTGAAGGGACATAGTACAGTTTTGTACCTACCATAAATGTAGATGTCCGATAGGTATGCAACTGCAGTCAGGTTTTCCCTCCCACCTACCCCTCTGTGGTATACTTTTGGGTCTCTACCCCTTATTTTAGCTACCTGGGGTAATCTTTTATGGTGTATTTGTTTTTATGCTGTTGTACTTGTCTGGAATTTTTTCTCTGTTTCTCAAAATTTAGCCTTCCTTAGAGGGCACCTGGCATCTGGGGCAAGAAACACTGAGGAAGATGGTGTCGGCTGACGTTTTTATACCCCAGGCGCTCTGACGTCGGGGAAAGGGCGACATCAGCTGACGCCGGACCCAGACTTTGGAATCCGGCCGACCGAAGGGCTGCCTGAGGCAGGACAAACCCATATGTCAGGACTGCAGTTGCATACCTATCGGACATCTACATTTATGGTAGGTACAAAACTGTACTTTACCCTCCCTCCAGCCCCCTGACTTCTATTGAATATGCCTCTATTCTTGTTTACTACGCTTAAAGGTTTTTGGTGTATTTGCTTTTTGTTGGAGGTGTAAATTTGTGTATAATTGCTTCCCATTATGGGGGCACCTGACATCTGGGGCAAGAAAAACTGATATAATGGCGTCTGCTGCATGCTTTATACCCCTGATGACCTGACTTAATGGAAGATGAGACTGCTACCGAAGCTGGACCCAAGACTTTGATAATCAGGCTGACTGAGGGCTACTGCAAGCAGATAACCCAAATGTGATGACTGCAACAAATGTGATGACTGCAACAGTGAATACACTCTAACATGTACATTTAGCGTCTTTTGTGTGGAGACGTGCGTGAATGGGTGTACCTTCGTTGAAGGTTGTGTGTCAGGGCTGGCAACTCTGCACGTAAAAATCTACTGCCAATCATTAGCGGACCGGAGTTCCGCTGTGGCGACCCCTAACAGGGAAAAGCTGAAAGACACAACAACATCATCTACATTTATGGTAAGTGTACACAACTGTACTGTCTTGAGGCAGCTACCTGGACTTCTGTGCATACTTTTATGAAGCACTACATGCTGGATAGAATCTCCAGAGCTAGAGCTGGTTTTGCTAGGGCCATCTTTCATGGCTTCCTA
>NC_056733.1:918983003-919027728 GCF_019279795.1 Protopterus annectens
TGCCTCAGGTTATGTCTACTCACTCCCTCATCCCAGACCGCAGAGAGCCAGCTCCTCAAGAATCCCCTGTGGGGATCTCATCCTCTTCCGAGGCCTCTCCTGAATTGGCAGAAGAGCCCCCTCGGAAGAGAAAGTGTAAGAGGAAACACATAGACTCACCTGAGTCTGTCACCTCTGACACAGATTTAGAGGATTCCGAGGGTTCCCCCCGTTCCCCTTCTGAAGATGTCTCCTTTGCAGACATTCTAGAAATCCTGAAACAGAGGGGAAATTGGCCAGCCCTTAACCCTTCGGAGGATGAATCTGTGTATCTTGAGGCGTTTGGCTCTCGCCCTTCCACCTCCTGGGTGTCCCCCCCCCTTTGAACCCCTCATGCAGGTGGTAGCAAAAAAGGCTTGGACGGCTCCTGACTCAGTGGACCCCACCCCCAGGAGACCTTCAAAGTTTATCACAGCACCAGCAGATAAACAATTTCTGACCAAGGGAGTTTCTGTTGATGCTATGGTGGTAGCTGCTGCCACTAAGAAGGAACTAGCTGATCCTTCGGTGCCTGTCCATCCTCCTAACAAGGAATCTAGGTCTATGGACAGGTACGGGAAGCGAATGTTTTCGTCAGCGACCTTTGCTATGCGTTCGCTGAACTACCTGTGCCATTTCACTCGTCTTCAAAGAGATTTGATCAAGGAAGCGAGTGACATGTTGAAGGATCCTACAGCTGCGGGTTTTCAGGACAAGATGAACGCTCAGCTGGCTACCCTAAATTCTATAGCTAACTCCTCCATGCGCCTCCTTTCATATGCGGCTGATGGAGCGAGCAGAGCCGCAGGGACAGGTGTGGCCTTACGCCGGCATGCCTGGATGCGGCTATGCAATTTTGCGGACCCCTTTAAAACGTCTTTCACTAATTCCCCGTTTGATGGATCATCTCTCTTTGGTCCTCAAGTGAAAGAAACCTTGACGAGGTGCGAGACTGATGGCAAAACTCTTTCTGCTGTCTGAGTCCGTTTTTCTACTCCTTCTAGGCCTTACCCCAAAGGCCAGAAAAGTGGAAAAATGTGGTTCCGCAAACCATCTCAAGGGACTTTGCCTGACGCACAGAGTTGGTTCCCCTCCAGAGGCAGAGGGGGGAACAATAATGGTATACGTCGCCCTAGAGGCAGGGGGGGTCCGCAGAACCAGGGCAATCGAGAAACTTTTTCCGATAAGCCCTTCCAGCATCCCTGAGGTGTTGCCCGACTGTCCACCTTCGGAGGCAGTCGGGGGAAGATTGTCACTGTACGCAGAAGCCTGGCGATCCCTAACTCAAGACAAGTGGGTACAGTCCATCATTTCCGAAGGCTATTCCATTCCGTTCTTTCGTATTCCAAATCAATCAAAAAAATCCCTTCCAGATGTTCCACCCACTCAAAGGGATCAAGCAGCGTTGGAAATTTCAAAGTTGCTTGCAAAAAGAGCCATTCAGCCAGTGCCAGCAGACCAGCAAGGATCCGGAATCTACTCCAAATTCTTTTTGGTTCCAAAGAAAACAGGGGACTGGAGACCCATTTTGGATCTCAGTATCTTGAACAAGTCGGTCAAGAAAACAAGATTTCGGATGGTCACGCTACAATCCATCCTACCCCTTTTGGGAAAGGAGAACTGGATGTGCTCTATAGACCTCCAGGATGTGTACTATCATATAAAGATGAACAGACGCTCCAGGAGATTTCTCCGCTTCCGGCTGGGAACCAGTCACTTTCAATTCAGAGCCCTGCCCTTTGGTCTCACCACTGCCCCCCGGGTGTTTACCAAATGCATGGCAGTGGTAGCTTCTCACCTCAGACGTCAAGGATTCCAGGTGTTTCCATATTTGGACGACTGGCTCCTCACAGCTCCTACCAAGCATCTTCTTCTAATGGCCAGAGACTACACCTTTCGCATTTGTCAAAAGTTAGGCATCTCAATAAATTGCGAAAAGTCTGTTTTGTCTCCTTGTCGTGCTATTACCTTCATAGGCGCAAATCTAGGCACAGTCAACATGTCTGCGAGACTAACAGACCAAAGAATAGCAGACATACGCAAACTGGTCTCCCTTCTCTTCCACAGCAACAGAGTCAAAGCAAGATTAGTTCTGAAAGTACTGGGGATTATGGCGGCTGCTATCCCTCTACTTCTATTAGCCAGATTCCACATGAGAATCCTTCAATGGATGCTCTTCACACAATGGTCGTACCAGCAACTTCCGATGTCCCACACCATTATGATTACGCAAGCATGCAAGAATCATCTTTGGTGGATTTCTTCCCCTCAGCTCTTCCTGGGAAGACCCTTTGTTCCTTCCCCTCCGGTTGCTACTCTGACAACGGACGCCTCCCTGATCGGGTGGGGGGGGCATTATCAGGGCAGAACAGTCCAGGGCATATGGCAACCAGACGAATGCCACTTGCATATAAATGTTCTAGAGATGAGAGCAGTGCTTTTAGCGTTGCAAGCCCTTCAAGACTCTCTTCCCTTGGGAACGATAGCAATCCAGACGGACAATATGTCTGTAGTGTGGTATATCAACAAACAAGGTGGAACCAGGTCCTATCCCCTATGTCGAGAAGCACTCAGACTGTGGCAATGGGCGATTTCTTCTCAGCGGTTTCTGATAGCAACACACATCCCCGGGAAGTCCAATCTAATTGCGGACAAGTTGAGCAGAGCTATACTCATGCCTCACGAGTGGTCTCTGAAAGATTCTGTTCTGGAGAAAATTTTTCTTAAGTGGGGTCAGCCTTGCTGCGACCTTTTTGCTACTCCCCAGAACAGCAAGTGCAGAGATTATTTCACCCTATTCCCGTTACCAGGCCAGCCCAGCAGAGACGCTCTAGTCCAGGTTTGGCCCCGGGGACTTCTGTATGCATTTCCTCCCTTCCCACTAATCTCTCAAGTGATACAGAAAGCTATCGCTCAGAAGGCCTCATTGATCCTCATTGCTCCTTACTGGCCTCGAAAGGTTTGGTTCCCCTTTCTACATCAATTTCTGTTGGAGCAACCTTGGCATCTGGACCTAGTTCCAGATCTTTTGATCCATCAATCGGGTCAGTTACATCGCTCCCTCCCCTCTCTGAACCTCACTGCTTGGTTCCTCCAATTCCAACCTTAGCCAGGCTTCCTCAAATATCTCACTCTGTTCGAGATATTTTGATTGCTTCCCATAAATCTTCCACTCGGAAGATTTATCTTAGTAAGTGGAAACGTTTTGCCTATTGGGCTCAAGGAAGGGACATAGATCCTTTCACTGCTTCCATCCAAATAGTCCTTGATTTTCTAGCTGAACTCTTCCATGCAGGTTCATCTCCTTCTACTCTTAAAGTTCAATTGGCAGCTATTTCTAACTTTCATGTGGGCATCTCAGATTCTGCCATCATGTCTCTCAAGCTTTGCAAAGCTTTTTTGAAGGGAGTTTTTCTTCTCAGACCTCCTATAAGAAATCCTCCTCCTTCTTGGGACCTTAATTTAGTTCTCACACCTCTGATTCTTCCCCCTTTCGAACCTGCAGCTTCCTGTTCATTGAAATTGCTATCCTGGAAGACTCTCTTTCTGGTAGCCATTACTTCAGCTAGAAGGGTCTCAGAACTTCATGCACTCAGCAGTCGACCACCATATCTATTGTTTCATAAAGACAGGGTGTCCTTACGAACCAATCCATCCTTTTTACCTAAAGTAGCCTCTGCGTCTAACCTAAATCAAAGCATTGACCTCCCTGTGTTTTTTCCTAACTTTTCTAACAGGTCTGAACAAAAATTGCATTGGCTAGATGTTCATCATCAGCTAAGGTATTATTTGGATAGAACCAAACAGATCAGGAAAACTGACCAGTTTGTCTCTTATGCAGAAGGCAGAAAGGGACTTTCAGTTTCGAAGGTATCACTCTCCAGATGGCTAACATCTCTGATTTCCTTTGCTTATGAAATTAGACACCAAAAGCTGCCTAACAAACCTAAGGCCCACTCCACCAGAGCTTTGGCTACTTCTATAGCCTTCCAAGACAGGCTGCCTATTGACACCATTTGTGCAGCGGCTACTTGGGCTACTCCTCACACTTTCATTTCTCATTATAAGTTGGATTTAGCTTCTAGACATAGAGCTAATTTTGGTTCCACTGTTCTCAAGAGTCTGTTCCGATAGGCCACCCGGGACAAAGTGCTAGGGACGCGGTCCCATCCAGCAAGAATGAAGGCGAGATTGACAACTTAACATATAGAAGTTATGTTCTTACCATAACGTTCCATGTTAGTAGTCGTCTTCTCGCTTTCTTTCTTGCGTCCCACCCTCCTTCCCCCTAGCCTGGACAGACCTAGAGGAGTTTGATTGTGACCTCTCTTTCTACCACCTCTATTGTAGATAGGTATACGCTATACTGTGCATATATATTCCTTCTTCAGGTTTTCAGGTCACCTTCTTCCCTTCCTTTTATAGAGGTGGGTTTTTCCCTTTTCCAGTGGTTCTGGAGTTATTTTTGGCTGGGCATAGCTTACAAACGAGATCTGAGGTAATACCGCCTAGCATTGTGGGATATAAGGGGAGCCTCGAGCCGGTGGAACCAACTCTCAAGCTTTTAGAGTGGCCGAGTCAGAGCCGAGGTCGGCTCCGAACCCATCCAGCAAGAAAGAAGGCGAGAAGAAGACAACTAACATGGAACGTTATGGTAAGAACATAACTTCTATTTTTCCTGTCTATCCCATAACAGGGAGTCTAGGGTGTTGAACAGATATGGACATACTTCAGTGACCTTCGCCTTCGAGTCTCTGAATTATCTGACATGTAACAAGATTTCAGACAGAATTGATCAAGTAGTTTTCCAATACCCTTCATGGGTCAATGTCTGCAGAAGATGGTTATCTGAAGTTGTTATTCTTCATCCTATTCATCACTGATGTGTTTGGTTCTGAGCCCTCGTTACCGAGTTGGCATTATACCAAGCTCACATGCACCAAAAAGTCTCAATCTAAGCTGCTACCCACAAATGGCCTTCACTCAGATGTTCATCGTGCTTACAGCTGCAGTCATAACAGATGGGGTTCTCCTGCTGTCAGGCGGGTCCTCGATCGGCCGAATTCCAAAGTCTAGGTCCGGCATCGGTTGTCGTCGCCTCTTCCCTGACGTCAGTGCGACAGGGGTATAAAAGAACCAGCCGAAGCCATTTTCTTAGTCTTTCTTGCCGCGCGGTGCCCGAAGCAGAAGCAGTTCGCAAGTGCCAGTCGGCCAGCTCCTGAGATTACGAAAATTTGGAAACCGAAGTCTTCTTAAAAGCTAAGTACCCCGTTGGGGAACCTTTTCTCGCCTCAGACTGATGTCAGACAAAGTTAATTGTATTTCTTGTGGGAAGCAAATACAGCATAAGGATTTCCATTCCCTCTGTATACCTTGTTTAGGCTCAGACCACGAGGTCTCGGCCTGCCGCTTTTGTGCTACATTCAACAAACGCACTATTAAGCGTCGGGTGGAGTTCGCCCAGCATTATTTTGGAAAAGCATTTAACTATACTATGTCGTCGGATAGTCCGACTCCGGTTTTGTCTAAAAAACGAAAAGACCAGGACCGCGGCCTCTACCGACACCACGCCAAAGCCGGCTACACGTGGTCCGGTTCTCAGTGAGGCGCCTACGCAGCCCCTGCCTACCGACTACCTGTCTTTGACGGTGTCTCCTGTACCCGAGGTCGCAGGCTCCTCGGCCAACACCCCGACTACAGATACCGAAGCCACTGTTGGTGTTGAAACTCAGAATGTGGACAGGTCCACCTCCACTCAAGGTGTCTTCAGACCTTCCTCTTCTTTCTCTATCAAGGCTTTCACTAAGTCTAAAGCAACCATGCACTCTGAGACCAGCTACACATTGCCCATCTCCAGGCCCCATGCCTATGAAACAGATGCTTAAAATGGCTGAGGATTTAATTACTCTTATCAGAGGTTCTCAGCCCCCTCCGGACAAAAGGCCTAGAGTGGAGGAAGATTCCCCCTCCTCTGATCAGAGCTCCATTATTTCAGAGCACTCTGATGATCAGGAACTTTCTTACTCCCCTTTTGAAGACTCTGATGCGGAGGAGTCCATCCCTTCTGTATCCCCCCCCCCCTTGAGGATTACTCATTTGGGGAAACTTTGCATACCTTAAGGGAACACTTCCACTGGGAAGGCCAGGATTATTCTGATTCCAAGAAAAGGTTCAGGGAATTTCTCTTGCTTCCTCAGCACAGGCCTCTGGCTATACCTCCTGTCTTGGACATCCTAGATGATGTTTACTCGGAGGCCTGCCTTAACCCGGACTCTCTACCTCCAGCTCCAGTTAAGCCTGCCAGGTACTACAGGGTCCCTGACTCGCATCAATTTCTATACAAGAGCCATGCTGCTGACCCAGAAACCATCTCACAGGGCCCCAAGGGAGTTAAGGCCTCCATTGCTAAAAATCCATTGCCTTCCGAGAGAGATTCCAGATCCTTAGAAAGGTGGGGAAAAATGGTATATACCTCGGCTACCTTATCCATGAGGGCCTTAAACTGTGAGTTTCATATGCTAAAATACCAACAGTTTTTATTATCACAATTGAAAAGTAAAATGTCACAACCTGAACAATCAGACTTGAAGTTGCAGGATTTGATGCATAGTGCAGAACAAGTGGGTAAGCATACCTTACAATGTGGTTTTGATGCTCTAGAGGCCTCAAGCAGAGCTGCTGTTACAGGATCAGTCATACGTAGGCATGCCTGGCTCAAGGAACAAGCCTTGCCTGATCATGTCAAAGCTAAATTACTAGACGCCCCTCTTCAAAAGGATGTATTATTTGGTGCCAATGCTGAGGAGGTATTAAGGAAAGTGGAGGAAAAGGCTAAATCAATGCAAACTGCGAAAGAATTTCTACAGGTTCAACCCTCACGTTTTAGTAGAAATTGGCCTTCCAAAAACTGGTCCTTTCCTGCCACAGACAGACCCCAAAGAGGCAGATACAGGCACCCGAGGGGCAGAGGACAATCCCAAGGATCGTATAGAGGCAGACAATGGCAAGCTCCTACACAGAGGTGGTGAGGACAACTCGCAATCTTTCAGAAAGCAAACCCAATGACTTTCCCCTTTGCATGCCAACCAGGTCTCAAATGGCAGCCCCCTTGGGAGGAAAGCTGGCATTATTTTCAAAAAATTGGCATATTGTCACAAAGGACAAATGGATCCTGGACATTATAAACAGAGGCTACAAATTTCATTTTCATACCCTTCCAAAAATGAGAGGCATGCCAAACCTGCCACACAATCAAAGGGCAGAGGCACAAAGGCAAATTACAGATCTCATAAACATGAAAGCTATTCAAGAGGTACCTACGCACGAACAAGGTCAAGGGTTTTATTCCAGGCTATTTCTGGTGCCAAGGAAGGGAAAAGATTGGAGACCTATTTTGGATCTATCCATCCTAAACACATTTCTACTCGTACCAAAATTCAAGATGCTCACTCTACAGCAGCTTCTTCCCATGTTGGGCAAGGAGTCTTGGCTGGCAACATTGGACCTCAAGGAAGCATACCTGCATGTCCCAATCAGACAACATTGCAGAATATACCTCAGATTTCTTGCAGGTTCAACTCATTATCAATTCTCTGCATTGCCCTTTGGCTTATGTACTGCGCCCAGAGTGTTCACGAAATGCCTGACATCAGTAATTGCCTACTGCAGACTTCAAGGGATACAAATATATCCCTATTTGGACGACTGCCTGATCCAAGCGGACAGCAAACACATTCTTCTGAAACATCTGGCTTATGTAATAATGTTATTGAACTCTCTGGGATACACAGTCAACAAAAAGAAATCAAGGCTAATACCCTCTCGAAAGATAATTTTCCTGGGTGCCAACTTGGACACAAACACCCAGATGGCCTACCTCACGCCAGAGAAGCAGGGGCAACTAATTCAATACTTCAGAACACTAGCAAATTGCACCAGGCTTACTGCAAGGAAAATCCTGCAGGCTCTGGGATTCATGGCATCTTGCATCTTACTAATCCCATGTGCAAAGCTGCATATGAGGAAACTACAATGGTACCTGAAAAACATATGGTCTCAACACAGCCACAGTTTGGAAACAATAATACCACTAATTCCATGTCTGCAAATGGAATTTCTGTGGTGGGCTCAAGCATGTCAAACAAACACAGGTCTTCCTTTCAGCAAGCCTCAAGCAAATCAAGTCATCACAACAGATGCCTCGGACTACGCCTGGGGGGCGCACATGACAGATCGGTGCATTCAGGGCAAATGGTCCCATAAAGAAAAGCACCTTCACATCAATCAAAAAGAAATGCTAGTAGTAATAAATGCTATTATAGCTTTCAAGGACCTTCTACAACCAGGTCAACTATTGATAAGAACAGACAACACCACAGTTATGTGGTACATAAACAAACAGGGAGGAACACATTCTTACCCCCTATGCAGACTGGCCATGTCACTTTGGAACATGGCCATGGACTTACAAATGGAACAACAAGCACAGTACTTGCCAGGCAAGGAAAACACGTTGCAGACAACTTAAGCAGGAATATGACAGATCCACACGAATGGAAGTTGCATCCAAAAGTTTTTACAGAAATAATCCAAGAATGGGGAAGGCCAGACATAGATCTATTTGCCTCCCACAAAAATCATCAATTGACAAAATTCTGCTCAAGGATCTTCCATCCAAAGGCCTGGAGAGTGGACGCTCTCTTTCAGCTGGACATCAATGACAGTTTATGCCTTCCCACCTCTTCCTCTGCTGCCCAAAGTTCTATTTAAGACCAGAGCAGACGGAACAAAGATGATCCTCATTGCTCCGGACTGGCCAAGGCAACACTGGTACCCACTCCTGAGGAGCCTGACTCATTCCCCACCATGGACCCTGCCTCTAATGCCTCTTCTGACTCAACACAGCTTCAAAACTCTTCACAGTCAGCTAAAAACACTCAAATCTAGCCGCATGGAAGATTCCTTAGCATCACAGCAGGCCTTACTCTCCAAGGAGGTGCAGGATGTCATTTTGGAGGCCAGAAGGCCATCAACTAGAAAAGCTTACTCCGCAAAATGGAAACTATGTCCTTCAAGGATGCGTCTGCAGTCATCACATATGTGTTGTCCTGCCTCAGGCAGCCTTTCGGTCGGCCGGATTCCAAAGTCTGGGTCTGGCCTCGGCTGATGTCACACTTTCCCCGACATCAGAGCGTCTGGGGTATAAAAGCATCAGCCGACGCCATTTTCCTCAGTCTTTTTTGCCGCGTGGTGCCCGAAGCAGAAGCAGTTCACAAGTGCCGGTCGGCCAGCTCCTGTGATTCAGCTACCGAAGACTTCGAAAAAGCTAAGTACCCCGTTGGGGACTCTTTCTTGCCTCAGCCGATGTCAGATAAAGTTAATAATTGTTTAACTTGTGGGAAACAAATACCTCATAAGGATTTCCACTCTTACTGCCTCCCCTGCCTAGGCCCAGACCACGACGTCTCAGCCTGTTCAGCCTGTGCTTCCTTCAACCGACGAACTCTTAGACGTCGGTCGGAGTTTGCAGAGGAATTCTTTGGGGCTAGTTTTGCTTACAAGATGCAGTCGGAGACTCCGACTTCGCATTCCGTTAAGAAACGGAAGGACAAGGACCGATACACGCGAGCCGCGGTTTTGGCTGAAACCACGGTCAGGCCTACCGCGAGTGTCTCTGTCTCGGCTGAAACAGAGTCCTTGGTACTTCCGATTACTGAAACCGCGCAACCGAGTACCTCGGCCCCGGAGGCCCCGGCCGAGTCGATTATTGAATTACCTACTTAAACTGGTGTCCAGGAACCTTCCGACACCATTCCTTTAGACAAATCTACTCCTGCACATGGTGCAGCCAGACCTCCTGCATCCATGTCCATTAAGGCTTTATCTAGGGCTAAAGCTGCTAAACTTTCTAAAGCTTTGCCTCCCAAGGTTACCTCTCAGAGACCCTCTACTGGCTCACAGATTCTTAGCTTAGCAGAGGATCTTATCTCCTTAATTAGAGGTTCTCAACCTCATCAGGACAGGGGCTCGCAACCACCTCCAGACAAAAGGCCCAGGGTTGAGCCCTCTGACCCCCACTCCTCAGATGAGTCCTCTGATGGCTCTACTCTGTCAGACCACCAGGTGGCAGCTTATTCAGCCTACGAGGATTCTGATGCTGAAGAATCTATTCCCTCGGCCTCCCCTCCTGAAGAGTTTTCCTTTGGAGAGACATTACACTCTATGAGAGAACATTTTCAATGGCAGGGTCAGGAATTCTCTGATTCTAGAAAGAGATTAAGGACCTTTTTACATTTACCTCAGCATTGGCCTTTAGCTATACCTCCTGTTTTGAATGTCATTGATGATGTGTACTCTGATGCTAGTACAACCCCTGACACTCTCCCTCCGGCTCCTGCCAAACCTGATAGGTACTACAGGGTCCCGGACTCGCATCTTCACCTGTACAAGGCCCACTCTGCTGATCCAGAAACGATTTCCCAGGGCCCAAAAGGGGTTGCAGCTGCCACTGCTAGAAATCCACTACCCCCTGAAAGAGAGTCCAGAGCTTTAGAGAGATGGGGTAAAAAAGTATATACTTCTGCAACTCTTTCCATGAGGGCATTAAATTGTCAATTTCATATGATACAGTACCAAGAGTATTTGTTAGATGAATTGCTTAAGAAACTGTCTTCATCTGAACCCCTTGATCGCAAATCCCTTCAGGATCTGGTACATAACTCCCAGCAGGTTAGTAACCATTTCTTGCAGTGTGGTTATGATGCATTGGAAGCTTCATGTAGGTCAGCTATGACAGGTGCAGTCATACGTAGGCATGCCTGGCTGAAGGAACAATCTCTGCCAGACCATGTTAAAGCTAAGCTTTTGGATGCTCCTATGGAAAAGCAAAAATTATTTGGTTCCACGGCTCAAGAGGTCTTAAAGAAATTTGAAGAAAAGACAAAATCTGTGCAAACAGTCAAAGACTTTCTGCAAGTCCAACCACCGAGATTCAGCAGAAATTGGCCTACTAAGAATTGGTCCTTTCCAGACTCAGACAGATCTCAGAGAGGCAGGAATAGGCGTGCCAGAGGTAGAGGGCAAGCTAGAGGCTCCTACAGAGGCCGTCAGTAGCAGCCTCCCAACCAGAGAGGTAGTGCAGGAACTACAACTGCTACACCAGGACAGACTCAATGACTTTGTTTAGACTCCATGACCAGGGCTCAATTAGAAGCACCTTTGGGCGGAAAGCTTTCTTTATTTTCAAAAAATTGGCACAGCATTACAAGGGACACATGGACACTGCAAATAATAGACAAAGGATACAGGTTCCATTTCCACATTGCCAAAAGAAAAGGCATGCCAGACCTGCCACCAAATCAGAGGGCAGAGGCTTTGAAACAAATTTCCAACTTAATACAAATGAAAGCTATAGAAAAGGTTCCTCTTTCAGAACAAGGCCAAGGATTTTACTCCAGATTATTCCTTGTTCCAAGAAAAGAAAATCAATGGAGGCCTATTCTTGACTTGTCCGCACTGAATACTTACCTCATTGTGCCAAAATTCAAAATGCTGACTCTACAGCAACTCCTTCCCATGCTGGGCAAGGGGTCTTGGCTGGTGACTCTAGACCTCAAGGAGGCATACCTGCATGTCCCTATCAGACAAGGTTGCAGAAGACACCTCAGATTTCTTGCAGGGTCAGAGCATTATCAATTCTCAGCATTGCCCTTTGGCTTATCTACTGCACCCAGAGTATTCACGAAATGCCTGGCATCAGTAATTGCACACTGCAGACTTCAGGGGATTCAGATTTACCCATATCTGGACGACTGCCTTATACAAGCGGACAACAAGCAAACTTTGTAAAGGATTTGGATTATGCCATCCACCTACTGCAGGCCTTGGGATATGCAGTCAACATCCACAAATCAAGACTTGTTCCATCCCAAAGAATAACTTTTCTGGGTGCGGATCTAGACACAACCACCCAAATGGCCTTTCTCACAGAAGAAAAACAAAAACAACTACCGGATTACTTCAAGAATCTGACAAGATAAACTCAGCTGATTGCAAGGAAAATCCTGCAGGCCCTGGGTTACATGGCATCTTGCATTCTTCTGATTCCACAAGCAAGGCTGCATATGAGAAAATTACAATGGTACCTAAGGAGTTTATGGACTCAGCACAGTCACAGTTTAGAAACTTTGATCCCACTCATTCCATGCCTCCAAAAGGAATTTCTGTGGTGGGCTCAAGCCTGCCAGTCGAACAGTGGGTTGCCCTTCAGCAAGCCAAGAGCCAACCAAACCATCACTACGGGCGCTTCAGACCAAGGTTGGGGAGCACACATGGAGGGCAGATGTATCCAAGGGCTATGGTCACAAAGGGAGCTACGCATGCACATAAACGAAAAGGAAATGCTGGCAGTGATACATGCAATCGAGGCCTTCAAACTTTTTCTTCATCAAGGCCACCTACTCATAAGGACAGACAACACCACAGTTATGTGGTACATAAACAAGCAAGGAGGCACCCATTCCTACCCTCTTTGCAGACTGGCAATGAATCTATGGGAACTTTCCTTGAAACTCAATATACAGCTGCAGCCCCAGTTTGTGCCAGGGAAAGACAATATACTGGCAGACAGCTTAAGCAGAAATATCATGGATGCACACGAATGGATGCTGCACCCAGACATCTTCTTACTCATAACACAATCGTGGGGAAGGCCGGAAATAGATCTGTTCGCCTCCCCCCACAATCAACTGAAGAAATTTTGCTCAAGGACATACCACCCACAAGCATGGAAAGTGGACGCTCTCTCTTTCAGCTGGAAAGCTCTAAGTGTATGCTTTTCCACCTCTCCCATTAATGACCAAGGTCTTACTGAAGATCAGAACAGAGCAGCCCAGAGTGATTCTGATAGCTCCAAACTGGCCAAGACAGCACTGGTACCCACTGTTAAAGAGCATATCACATACGAAACCGTGGCCTCTCTCCCTATGGCCACTTCTACTGACACAGCACAATTTCAAGACTCTGCATTCCAACCTGAAAACCTTGCAACTAACTTCCTGGAAAATGCCTTGACTCCTCCTCAGGATAAGCTATCCCAGAGAGTGAAAGATATTATTATGGAAGCTCGCCGGCCTTCCACAAGGAAGGCATATTCAGCAAAATGGAAAAGATTTCACATTTGGAACACAACAAAGGGCCTAGATGCGACAGTGATGAACATGGCACATATACTGGAATATTTGGCAGAATTGTTCCACAACGGCCTGTCTTACTCTTCCATTAAGATACATGCCTCAGCAATTTCAGCAGAATACAATGTTGATCCACCTGTCTTCTCCCATCCTCTCCTGAGACTGTTTCTAAGAGGAATCAAAAACATCAATCCTCCAAGGAAACAACCTCTACCTACTTGGGACCTTAACTTCGTGTTGGAAAAACTAACACTTCCTCCCTTTGAACCAGCAGCACCTGCAGATCTACAGTTTCTGTCTTGGAAAACTGCCTTCCTTCTGGCCATAACCTCAGCAAGAAGAGTATCTGAGTTACAAGCTCTAATGGCAGTACAGCCATTTCTTATTTTTCATCAGGACAGTTTCATTGAGAACCAATCCTACATTTATGCCAAAGGTGGTATCCAGGGTATCTTTGAACCAAGCCATTCACTTGCCTACCTTCTACCCATAACCACAAAATAAAGGGGAGAAGCTTCTGCACACCCTGGACATACACAGACAGTTGCGCTACTACTTGGACAGAACTATAAGTTACAGAAAGACTGACCAGCTGTTTGTAGCATATGCTGCTGGGGCACAAGGAAAAGCAATTTCCAAACAGACAATTTCAAAATGGATAGGAAATTGTGTTCATTTTTGTTACTCCTTTCATGGAAAAACTGTGCCAGCTAACATTAGACCTCATTCCACGAGAGCCACAGCCACCTCCACAGCCTTCCTAAGAGGGGTGGCTACCAAGGACATTTTAGAAGCTACTACATGGAGCTCCGTGCATACATTTGCCAAGCATTACAATTTACCTTTATATTCTGGATCCAGAGCAGGCTTTGCTACGGCAGTCCTGCAGGGTATTTTAGCTACACCATCCTTTACTTAGTACCTCCACCCCCAGATTGGCTATGGTATTCTACCCATATGTGATGACTGCAGATGCATCCTTGAAGGACATAGTACAGTTTTGTACCTACCATAAATGTAGATGTCCGATAGGTATGCATCTGCAGTCAGGTTTACCCTCCCTCCTTCCCCTCTGTGGTATTTTTTGGGTGCTTACCTCTTTTTTATAGTGGTATTTCTTGGGTACTTACCCCTCTTATAGCTAGCTGGGGGGATCTATTATGGTGTATTTGTTTTTATAGTACTGTGCATGTTTGGATTTGTTTTTAAAATGCATCTCTCCAAATTTTAGCCTTTCTTAGAGGGCACCTGGCATCTGGGGCAAGAAAAACTGAGGAAAATGGCGTCTGCTGATGCTTTTATACCCCAGACGCTCTGACGTCAGGGAAAGTGCGACATCAGCCGAGGCCAGACCCAGACTTTGGAATCCGGCCGACCGAAGGGCTGCCTGAGGCAGGACAACCCATATGTGATGACTGCAGATGCATACCTATCGGACATCTACATTTATGGTAGGTACAAAACTGTACTTTTTTGTGTCTGGAATGAGAAAAAGGGCCAGGACCCTGGAAAACTGAATTTACCTCAAATACTACAATATTTGACTGAACTGCTAAGCAGTGGTCTTTCTTTCTTCTCCATCAAAATCCATGCCTCAGCCATTTCTGCAGAATACATCACCGATCCACCTTTATTCTCTCACCCTCTCTTAAGACAGTTCCTCAGAGGGGCTAAGAATTTAAGACCTCCAAGGAAACAACCAATGCCTGCTTGGGATCTTAATTTCATTCTGGAAAAACTGACCCTGCCTCCTTTTGAGCCAGCTGCTTCATCAGATTTGCAATATTTGTCCTGGAAAACAGCTTTCCTTCTGGCTATCACCTCAGCTCGTAGAGTTTCAGAATTACAGGCTCTCATGGCTGTCCAGCCTTTTATCTTCCATCAGGACAGAGTTTCCTTATGAACCAACCCCTCCTTTATGCCTAAAGTGGTATCCAGGGTAGCTTTAAATCGGGCCATACATTTACCTACTTTTTATCCTAATTCTCAAAACAAAGGTGAGAGATTACTACATTCCTTGGACATCCACAGACAACTGCGTTATTATTTGGACAGAACAAAGCCTTTCAGAAAATCAGAACAGTTCTTTGTGGCCTATGCAGTAGGAGCTCAAGGAAAGCCAGTTTCCAAACAGACAATTTCAAAATGGATAGCCCACTGCATACGCTTTTGCTATTCCTTTCATGGCAAAACTGTACCTACAGGCATTAGAACTCATTCCACCAGGGCCACAGCCACCTCTGCAGCCTTCCTCAGAGGAGTTCCTACCAAGGATATTTTGGAAGCAGTCACTTGGAGTTCTTTGCATACCTTCTCCAAGCACTACAACCTACCATTATACTCCAAATCTAGAGCAGGCTTTGCCACTGCAGTCTTGCAGGGCATTTTGGCTCCTCCTAGTTACACCTAGTGCCTACCACCCCTTTTTTAGCTTTGGGATTCTACCCATCTGTTATGACTGCAGCTGTATGCACGATGAACATAGTACAGTTTTGTACCTACCATAAATGTAGATGTTCGCGTGCTAATACAGCTGCAGTCCAGGTTTCCCTCCCTCCTTCCCCTCTAGGGGTATTCTTTTCTGGTGTATTTGCTTGCAACTACTGTTTTTTTGATTATATTGCATTGCATTATTACCTAATTTTATGTATTGCCTTCCTTCTGGGGGCACCTGACATCTGGGGCAAGAAAAACTGAAGAAAATGGCGTTGGCTGGATGTCCTTCATGGATGCATCTGCAGTCATAACAACTGGGTTGTCCTGTCGTCAGGCAGCCCTTCAGTCGGCCGGATTCCAAAGTCCGGGTCCGGCTTCGGCTGATGTCGCACTTCACCCGACGTCATCTCTGTTGGTCTTCGGGTATAAAAGCATCAGCCGACGCCATTTTCTCCAGTCTTTCTTGCCGCGTGGCTCAAGCAGAAGCTGTTCGCAAGTGCCGGTCGGTCGGATCCAGAGATTAACTCTACCACATACTACCACTAAGACTTCTAAAGCTAAGTACCCCGTTGGGGACTCTTTCTTGCCTCAGCCGATGTCAGAAAAAGTTAATAATTGTTTAACCTGTGGGAAACAAATACCTCATAAAGATTTCCACTCTTACTGCCTGCCTTGCTTAGGCCCAGCCCACGACGTAGCAGCCTGTTCGTCCTGTGCTTCTTTCAACCGAACGCTTAGACGTCGGTCGGAGTTTGCAGAACAGTTTTTCGGTTCTGATTTTGCGTACATTATGCCGTCGGATCCTCCGACTACGCATTCTGCCAAAAAGCGCAAAGAAAAAGACCGACACTCGCGGTCCGCGGTTTCGGCCGAAACCATGGTTAGGCAAACCGCGAGTGTCTCGGTTTCGGCCGAAACCGAGAAAACTGATCAAAATACAGCTGAATCTATCTCTACAACTGAGGTCCCTGCTAACACTCTTGAATCGGCCTCAGAAATTTTACCCACTACGGTGCTTACCACTGACTTATCAGACACCATTCCCTTGGATGTCTCTACCCCAGCACGTGGTGCTGCTAGGCCTCCAGCAGCCATGTCCATTAAGGCCTTCGCCAGGGCTAAAACAGCCAAGACTACTAAAACAGTGACTGTTAAACCCCCCTCAACCAGGCCCTCTTCCAGTTCTCAAATGCTTACTTTGGCAGAAGATTTAATTTCATTAATTAGAGGATCTCAACCTCACCCAGACAGGGCCTCTCAGCCCCAGAGAAGAGACCTAGGGCAGAGCCCCATGAGCCAGTGTCCTCTGATGATTCTGCTGATGAATCAGACATAACTGACCAGCCAGAGGCTCCTTTCTCCAATTTTGAAGATTCTGATGCTGAAGAATCCATTCCAGCTGCTTCCCCACCAGAAGACTTCTCCTTTGGGGAAACCTTGCATGCCATGCGAGAACAGTTCCAATGGCAGCAACAGGATTTTTCAGACTCCAGGAAAAGACTTAGGACCTTTTGCACCTTCCACAGCACAGGCCCTTAGCTATACCTCCTGTTCTCTCTGTGGTGGATGATGCTTTCAATGATGTCTGCTCCGCTCCAGATTCTTTACCGCCAGCCCCTGCCAAAGCAGACAGATTTTACAGGGTGCCAGATACTCATCACCACCTTTACAAGGCTCCTCTTGCAGACCCGAAACTATTTCCCAGGGTCCCAAGGCAGTAGCAGCGACCATAGCTAAAAACCCTGTTCCTTCTGAAAGGGAAGCAAGGTCATTAGACAGATGGGGTAAAAGGTTTACACTTCAGCCACTCTCTCAGCTAGAGCTTTAAACTGTCAGTTTCACATGATACAATACCAAGAGTTTATGCTTGATCAGTTAACTAAAAAGCTAACCACTGATGAATCTCTTGATAAGAAATATGTATTAGAAATGGTAAATAACATACAGCAAGTTAGTAACCATTCTTTAAAATGTGGCTATGATGCACTGGAGGCTTCATTTAGATCAGCCATGACTGGCACTGTAATTAGAAGGCATGCATGGCTAAAGGAACAAGCTTTACCGGATCATGTTAAATCTAAATTGCTAGATGCTCCTATGGATAAAACAAGTTTGTTTGGTACACCTGCCCAGCAGGTTATGAAGAAAATGGAAGAAAAGGCAAAATCAGTCCAGACAGTTAAAGATTTCTTGCAGGTTCAACCCCAAGGTTTAGCAGGAACTGGCCTGCCAAAATTGGTCCTTTCCTGACTCCACAAGACCTCAAAGGGGCAGGAATAGACGTTCCAGAGGCAGAAACCAATCCAGAGGAGGTGCCTACAGAGGACGACAGTGGCAAGGTAACAACAGAGGCACAGACTCAACACCTGCCACTACATCAACACAGCCACAGTGACTTAATCCTAAACCCGCCTACCAGGGAACAAATAGCAGCTCCTCTAGGCGGAAAGCTAACCTTATTTTCAAAAAACTGGCACCACATAACAAAGGACAAGTGGATTTTACGAACCATAGATCAAGGTTACCGGTTCCACTTCCACACTTTACCAGACAAAAGAGGAATGCCAAATCTACCTCCAAATCAAAAGACAGAGGCTCTACAACAGATAATGGAGTTAGCAAACATGAGAGCTGTGGAGAAAGTGCCAACAGCAGAGCAAGGAAAGGGGTTCTACTCCAGACTATTCCTAGTTCCAAGAAAGGAAAAAAAGTTGGAGACCAATTCTAGACCTGTCCACCCTGAATACTTACATCATTGTCCCAAAATTCAAAATGCTGACCCTACAGCAACTTCTTCCCATGCTGGGCAAGGAGTGTTGGCTGGTAACTCTAGATCTCAAGGAGGCATACCTGCACGTCCCCATTCGACCAATCTGCAGAAGATACCTCAGATTTCTTGCAGGATCAGAGCACTATCAATTCTCAGCATTGCCCTTTGACTTATCTACTGCGCCCAGAGTATTCACAAAATGCCTGGCATCAGTAATCGCCCATTGCAGACTACAGGGAATTCAAATTTATCCATACCTGGACGACTGCCTGATACAAGGAGACAACAAAAGCAAGCTGACAACAGATTTACAAAGGGTCATTTACTTGCTTCAAGCACTGGGATACACAGTCAATTTACAAAAATCAAGACTGATACCATCCCAGACAAGGACTTTCCTGGTAGCGGAATTGGACACAGTAAGACAAATGGCATTCCTAACTACAGAAAAACAAAAAGAACTCCCTCTTTACTTCTTGGCACTAACAAAACTGAACAAGTTAACAGCAAGAAAGGTACTGCAGGCCTTGGGTTTCATGGCATCATGCATAATCTTGGTTCCATTTGCCAGACTACATATGAGAAAACTACAGTGGTACCTAAAGAATTTATGGTCCCAACACAGACACAGCCTAGAAACGGAAATCCCACTAATACCATGCTTAAAACAGGAGTTCCTATGGTGGGCTCAGGCATGCCAGTCAAACCCAGGCCTGCCCTTTCGCAAGGGTCAAGCAAGCCAGACCATCACAACAGATGCTTCAGACCTAGGATGGGGCATATGCTGGACAAATGCGTACAAGGATTGTGGACACAGGACCAACTTCACCTGCACATCAACCTAAAAGAAATGCTGGCAGTAAAACTGGCAATCCAAAAGTTCAGACCATTCCTCAAGGAGGACCACTTGATGATAAGGACAGACAACACCACAGTCATGTGGTACATCAACAAACAGGGAGGCACTCATTCTTACCCCCTATGCAGAATGACTTTGGAGCTGTGGACCCTGGCACTCAGCTACAACATCCAGTTACAGGCAATGTTTGTGCCAGGAAAAGAAAACTCTCTAGCAGATATGTTAAGCAGGACCACATCGGATGCACACGAATGGCAGCTGCACCCGGATATCTTCAAGACCATCTCGAAGAAATGGGGAATGCCACAGATAGACCTATTCGCATCACCTCTCAATCACCAGCTCAAAAAATTCTGCACAAGGACATTCCACCCACTAGCATGGAAAGTGGACTCGCTCTCCTTCAGCTGGAAAGGCCTAACAGCATATGCATTCCCACCTCTTCCCTTGATACACAAAGTACTACTCAAAATCAAGGAGGAACGTCCAAGGATAATCCTGATAGCTCCAAACTGGCCAAGACAGCATTGGTACCCACTGCTGAGGAGCATGTATCGGAACAATATGTGGCCAATACCCCTGATGCCTTTGATGCTAACTCAGAACAACTTCAGCACCATGCATCCAAACCTAAAAACGCTGCAACTGACTGCATGGAACATCACATAGCAGCTGCTAATACAGACCTTTCACAAAGAGTTAGATATTATTCTTGAAGCACGCAGGCCTTCAACTAGAAGGAATTATGCTGGGAAATGGAAAAGGTTTGTCATTTGGAGTTCTGAAAGAGGAAAAGATGTATCAAGCATAGATATGCCTAACATTCTGGAGTATCTGGCCGAACTACTTCATTCAGGCCTGTCCTACTCCTCCATCAAGATTCATGCATCAGCTATTTCAGCAGAATACAGCTTTGATCCACCTGTTTTTTCACACCCTTTGCTCAGGCAGTTCCTCAGAGGAATCAAGAATGTAAAACCTCCAAGGAAACCACCATTGCCAGCTTGGGACTTGAACTTTGTGCTAGAAAAGTTGACACTATCACCTTTTGAACCAGCAGCAACAGCAGACCTACAACACCTGCCATGGAAAACTGCTTTCCTACTGGCAATTACTTCAGCAAGGAGGGTTTCAGAACTACAGGCCTTAATGGCAGTGCAACCCTTTCTAATCTTCCACCAAGATAGAGTGTCCATGAGGACTAATCCTACATTTATGCCTAAGGTGGTATCCAGAGTGTCTTTAAACCAGGCAATCCACCTACCTACCTTCTTTCCCAACCCACAAAACAGAGGGAAAGAATACTGCATACCTTGGATGTACATAGACAGCTACGCTACTACTTGGACAGAACAAAAATAGCAGAAAGACTGACCAACTTTTTGTAGCCTATGCAACAGGAAGGGAAGGAAAAGCTATTTCCAAACAGACAATCTCCAAATGGATAGGAAATTGCATACAATTCTGTTACTCCTTCCATGGAAAGCCAATTCCACAGAACATAAGACCTCATTCTACAAGGGCAACAGCCACTACCACAGCCTTCTTACGAGGAGTGGCTACCAAAGACATTATTGAGGCGGCTACTTGGACCTCCGTGCATACATTTGCCAAGCATTATAATTTACCTCTATATTCCAGATCCCGAGCAGGGTTTGCCACTGCTGTTCTGCAGGGATCCTAAACACACCATAATCTACTTTTATCCTCCTCCCTAGTTGGCTATGGTATTCTACCCAGTTGTTATGACTGCAGATGCATCCATGAAGGACATAGTACAGTTTTGTACCTACCATAAATGTAGATGTCCTAATTGGATAGCATCTGCAGTCAGGATTACCCTCCCTCCTTCCCTCTGTGGTACTCCTAGGGTGTTTACCCTTCTAATAGCTAGCTAGTGGGGGATTTCTTTCATGGTGTATTTGTTTGTATTTATGTACATACATGCTTATTTTGTGTTTACCTCTATCTTTTGGAAACATTGGCATCTATCCAAAATTTTTTAGCCTTCTATAGGGCTTCTGGCATCTGGGGCAAGAAACACTGAAGAAAATGGCGTCGGCTGATGCTTTTATACCCGAAGACCAACAGAGATGACGTCGGGTGAAGTGCGACATCAGCCGAAGCCGGACCCGGACTTTGGAATCCGGCCGACTGAAGGGCTGCCTGACGACAGGACAACCCAGTTGTTATGACTGCAGATGCTATCCAATTCGGACATCTACATTTATGGTAGGTACAAAACTGTACTTTCTTTTATACCCCTGTCGCACTGACGTCAGGGAAGAGGCGGCGACAACTGACGCCGGACCTAGACTTTGGAATTCGGCCGACCGAGGACCCGCCTGACGGCAGGAGAACCCCATCTTTTATGACTGCAGCTGTATTAGCACTCTAACATCTACATTTATGGTAGGTACAAAACTGTACTTTACCCTAGATCTCATTTGCCACGCCACCATATAGCAGCGTTTCACCGAGCTCTCCAGCTAAGTGTTGTATTTTTCAAATTTTATAGTATTTGAGAGTTCTTTCCTGTCAAACTATTTTTTTTTCTCTGATAACTTATTCAGCTCTACCCAGTGGGATCTCTTTTCTCGTACCATTGTTGGTATTCGCCCCTTTTACCTTTGTGGTATTCCCAATACCATTGTTGGGATTTCCCTCCTTTCTCTCTCTAACTTTCCTTTCCAGATAAGCCTTGTGTCTATTTGTCTGAAAAGAAAGGGCAAACTGGGTTTAAACATTGCTCTTCTTGCAGTGGTAAACTCCCTAATGGCGATCTGCATGCGGAATGTGTTTCTTTGGGGGATGTTCTTCATGTTTCACTGTTGCAGTTATTACATTTGGGTTATCTGCTTGCAGGTAACCCTCAGTCAGCCTGATTAACAAAGTCTTGGGGTCTGCATCAGTTGCTGTTCCTTCTTCCATGATGTCAGGTCGTCAGGGGTATAAAACATGCAGCCGACGCCATTACATCAGTCTTAGTTGCTGTACGGTGCCTGAAGCAGAAGCAGTTTGCAAGTGCCAGTCAGCCGACTCCTGAAATTTTCGTTTTCGAGTTTCAGAACCGAAGTCTTCAACTAAAGCTAAAGTTACCCCTTTGGGGAAACTTTTTCTTGCTTCTTACCAGTGTCAGTAAAAGTTAATAATTGCATTACTTGTGGAATGCAAATACCTCTCAAAGATTTTCATTCGTACTGTATTCCTTGCCTAGGCCCTGACCACAACATACCTTGCTATCGATTTTGTGCTTTATTTAATCAGCGCACTATCTGTCTGTATATTTTCGCCTCTAAATATTTCAGTTCTCGGTTTAATTATCCAGAAATGTCTGTTAGCCCTCCGACTACCGGGATTCTGAAAAAACGCAAAGATAAAGACAGGCCACCTAGGTCCAAAACTGCAAACGACACTTCTAAGCCAGTCGCCAGTTCGCTGGTACTCAGTGAGGCGCTTTCGCAGCCCCTGATACCCGCTATTTCTGATTCGCAGGCCTCTACTGAGACCCATTCGGAGTCCGGTATGCCACAAGATGCTTCAACTGTGGACCCCGCGGATGTCTCTACCTTGGATGGATCCGGAGCCGCTGTGCAGGCACTGGCGTCTGAGGGTGTATTCAGGCCTACGGACTTGCATATTAAACCGACGCCACATTCTTTACTTAGGCCTAAATCTCGATCCATGATTAAAAAACGACGCCCAGGCCTGTTTGCCTAAAAAACAAATAAGAATGGCTGAAGATCTAACTGTAATCAGGGGTAGTCAACCTAGGACTGAAGTTGATTATGAATCTTCTGATCAGGATTCTGTAATTTTCTGATTCTTCTGATTATCTGGATTTGCTCTTAGCTACTTATGAAGATTCTGATGCAGAGAACTCCATTCCGTCTGCTTCCCCTCCTGAGGATTTTTCTTTTGGGGAAACCTTACATACTCTAAGGGAGCATTTCCACTGGGAAAGCCAGGATTTTTCTGATTCAAAAACGAGGCTTGGGGATTTCCTTCTCCTACCTCAGCCCCCCTTTAGCTGTTCCTCCTGTACTAGACATTGTTGTTGCTTTTTTGGAATCTAGTTTGGCCCCTGATTCCTTGCCTCCTGCTCCCAGAAAACATGACCGATACTACAGAGCTCCTGGGTCACACAAGTTCCTTTTTAAAAATCCTATTGCAGATCCAGAGACTATTTCACAAGGGCCCGAGGGCATTAAGGCTTCTACTGCTAAAAATCCTACTCCAGGGCGCTGGATAGATGGGGTAAGAAGGTTTACACTTCTGCAACCTTGGCCATTAGGGCTTTAAACTGCCACTTTCATATGTTGAAGTATCAGCAACATGTTATTGGACTGCTTAAACAGAAAATTATTCCCGACTGTGTGGAAAATTAAAGAATTACAGGATTTAATGCATTCTGCTGAACAAGTTGGAAAACATACTTTGCAGTGTGGTTTTGATTCATTAGAGGCCTCTTGCAGGGCTGCAGTTACTGGGTCTGTGCTCAGAAGGCATGCTTGGCTTAAGCAGCAATCTTTTTTTGATCATGTTAAAGCTAAATTGTTGGATGCTCCTTTAAATCAGGACCGCCTGTTTGGCAACAAAGCTGAGGAAGTTCTTCAAAAGATGGAAGATAAAGCTAAATCTATGCAAACTGTTAAAGATTTTTTACAAGTTCAGCCTCCTAGATTTAGTAGGCACTGGCCCTCTAAGAATTGGTCCTTTTCAGCCCCTTTCAGGTCTTCTCAAGCCAAACAGACACAGCAAAAACCCAGGTTTCAGTCCCGGGGGGTGGGGGGGGGGGGTGGGGGCAGAACTAAGCAATGGGGGGCCTCCACTTCCAAATCTGGAAATAAGGCTCGCCCCTATGGTAAACTGTCTGTGACTCAACTGACTGCCCCTTTGGGGGAAAGATTGCTCTTCATGCAAAGAATTGGGAGCTCATTACCCAGGACAAATGGGTTTTAAATAGTGTCCCAGGGATACAGATTTCACTTACACATGTTGCCAATACCAAGTGGGTGGCCGGACTTGCCCCCAAATCAGTGGGGCAGAGGCCCAAAAACAAGTACTTTCTCTCAAGCATGGGGGCTATTCACCTGGTACCAGAAGAGGAAAAGGGACAAGGTTTCTACTCGAGAATTTTCCTGGTACCCAGAAAACACAATTCATGGTGTCCTATCCTGGACCTGTCTACTCGAAACACCTTTTTGGGGATTCCAAAATTCAAGGTGCTGACTCTTCAATTACTTCCTATGCTAGGCAAAGATGCCTGGTTGGCAAAACTAGATTTAAAAGAAGCATACCTTCACATCCCAATCAGGGAATCTTGCAGAAGGTACCTACGCTTCAAAGCAGGCTACACGCACCATCTGTTCTCTGCACTGCCCTTTTGCTTATCTACTGTGCCCAGGGTATTCACAAAGTGCCTAGCTCCAGTTATTGTATTTTGCAGGCAAAGAAATATTCAAATGTACCCATACCTGGACGATTGTCTAATTCAGGTAGAAAACCAGGACATACTTTTGAATCATCTGGCCTTTGTGCAATGGCTTCTAACTTGTTTGGAGTACACCATAAACAAAAAGAAATAACACCTGGTACCCTGTCAACAAATTATATTCGTGGGAGCAAGCTTGAATACAACTTCCCAGATGGCTTATCTCACGCCAGACAAATAAAGGCAACTGACTACCTATTTTAAACTGTTGGCAACAAAGGCCCAGTTATCTGCAAGAAAAATTCTGCAGGCTTTGGGCTTCATGGCATCCTGCATTCTACTAATTCCATATGCAAGACTGCATATGAGGAAACTTCAATGGTATCTAAAAAGTGTTTGGACTCGACATTGCCACAGCCTGGAAACAATAGTTACTCTCATTCCCTGCCTGCAACAGGAGTTTCGATGGTGGGCGAAGGCCTGTCACCAGAACAAGGGATAGCCATTCACTCTACCCCCAGCCACACAGACATTAACAGATGAATCGGATTATGCCTGGGGAGCCCACATGGCAGGAAAATGTATTCAAGGCACATGGTCCGCAAACCAAATGCATCTACATATCAATCAAAAAGAGATGCTAGCTGTTCAAAATGCCCTGACAGCCTTCAAGGACCTACTTCATCCGGGACAACTACTGATAGACAACACCACGGTCATGTGGTATATAAACAAGCAGAGTGGCACTCCTTCTTACCCCCGTTGCAGACTAGCCATGTCTTTGTGGGACACAGCATTGACTTACCAAGTACATCTGCAGGCACAATTCCTGCCAGGAAAGATAAATACTCTGGCAGGCGAACTAAGCAGAAACCTCATGGATCCCCACGAGTGGAAATTGGATCCACAAGTCTTCAGCATGATAACAAGGAAATGGGGATGCCCGGACATAAATCTATTTGCCTCACCTCACAACTGCCAACTAAAGAGATTCTGCACAAGGACTTATCACAGACAAGCATGGAAAGTGGATGCCCTATCTTTCAGCTGGAAAAACGTAACGGTATATGCCTTTCCTCCTCTGCCTCTCCTCTCCAAGGTACTCCTAAAGGTCAGACAGGAGAAGCCAAAAATTGATACTGATCGCCCCAGACTGGCCACACCAGTACTGGTATCCAGTCCTAAGGAACTTGTCTCAATGCCCAGCCTGGACCTTACCTCAAGTGCCTCATCTACTGTCCCAGCAGAACAATCAAATCCTGCACGGCCAACTGAAGACCTTAACTCTGGCAGCATGGCGGATAATATAGTCATACAAAACACACCTCTCACTAAAGTGGTGATGGATGTCCTTTTGGAGGCCAGGAAGCCTAGTACTAGAAAATCCTATGCTGGAAAATGGAAGAGATTTTGTGCTTGGAACCGGGCACAAGGAATTTACACAGCTGTACCAAATATTCCTCAGATTTTGCAATACTTGACTGAGATATGCTGGGCAAAGGCCTATCCTTTTCATCTATAAAAATTCATGCCTCTGCCATTTCAGCTCATTACAATACAGAGCCACCAATCTTTTCTCATCCTTTATTAAGGCAGTACCTCAGAGGGGCCAAAAATTTAAGGCCTACAAGGAGATCACCAATACCTGCATGGGACCTCAATTATGGCTTAGAAAAACTCACCCTGCCTCCTTTTGAGCCAGCCGCTACAGCTGATATAAAGTTTTTATCTTGGAAAACAGCTCTGCTCCCAGCAATAACTTCTGCAAGATGAGCCTCAGAGCTACAGGCACTCATGGCTGTGGAACCGTTCATCATTTTTTATCCAGACAGGGTTTCTCTGAGGACAAACCCGACATTTATGCCTAAGGTAGTGTCCAGTGTGGCCCTTAACCAAACTATTCATCTGCCTACCTTTTATCCAAACCCACAGAATAAGGGGGAGAGAATTCTGCATTCTTTGGACATGCACAGCTACGCTTCTATTTGAACAGAACCAAAGCTTTCAGAAAGACAGAGTAATTACTAGTGGCATATGCTGCAGGATCACAAGGAAAGGCTATCTCAAAGCAGACCATTTCTAAGTGGATAGGCCACTGCATTCGTTTCTGCTATTCACAACAGGCAAGCCAGTACCCAAGGGCATTAGGCCACATTCAACCAGAGCAGCAGCCACTTCAGCAGCCTTCCTCAGGGGAGTACCAACCAAAGACATTTTAGAGGCTGCTACTTGAGTTCAGTGCACACCTTCACAAAGCACGATCACTTACCACTCTACTCTAAATCCAGGGCAGGCTTTACCACTGCGGTTCTGCAGGGCCTAATGGCTGCTCCTAATGCTGTTTAGCTCCAGCCTCCCAACCTTGGCTTTGGGATTAAACCCAATTGTAATGACTGCAACAGTGAAACATGAAGAACATAGTACAGTTGTGTACACTTACCATAAATGTAGATGTTCGAGTGTATTCACTGTTGCAGTCCAGGTTAACCACCCGCCATCCCCCATTTCTTTGCTGGAGCTTATCTGTACTCTGTTCTATACAACGTATGTGGTGTATTTGCTTGTAGATGAAGGCAAAATGTATACTTTGGTGCATGCATGTTTTATTGACATTTTTAGCCTACCCTTTTGGGGGCACCTGACATCTGGCGCAAGAAAAACTGAAGAAAATGGCATCTGCTGCATCTTTTATACCTCTGGCGCACTGACGTCAGGGAAGAGGCGATAGCAACCGACACCGGACCTAGACTTTGGAATTCAGGCCGACTGAGGGTAGCCTGCCAGCAGGATAACCCAATTGTAATGACTGCAACAGTGAATACACTCAAACATCTACATTTATGGTAAGTGTACACAACTGTACTTTCCTTAGAGGGGCCAAAAATTTGAGACCACCCAGGAGAGCTCCAACCCCAACCTGGGACCTTAACTTTGTCTTGGAGAAACTCACTCTATCTCCTTTCGAGCCAGCTGCTACTGCAGACTTAAAATTTCGTTCTTGGAAAACAGCTTTCCTTTTAGCAATCACTTCAGCTAAAAGGGTATTTGAATTACAGGCCCTTATGTCAGTGGAGCCTTTCATCATCTTTCATGCGGACAGGGTGTCCCTCAGAACCAATCCATCCCTCATGCCCAAGGTGATATCCAGTGTGGCTCTTAATCAGTCCATTTATTTGCCAACCTTCTTTCCCAATCCACAGAATAAAGGAGAATGGATAACTGCATTCCTTAGATGTGCACAGACAGCTTAGATTCTACATGGACAGGACTAAACCTCAAAGGAAATATGAACAACTGCTGGTGGCATTTGCTGCAGTGGCAGAGGGGAAGGCTATTTCAAAGCAAACCATTTCTAAATGGGTAAGCCATTGCATTCATTTCTGCTATAAGCACCATGGAAAACCTATCCCACAGGGGATCAGACCTCACTCCAGCAGGGCTGCATGTACATCCTAAAAGCTGCTACCTGGAGTTCTGTACATACTTTCACCAAGCATTATCATTTGCCAGTCTTCTCTAAATCCAGAGCTGGCTTTGCCACTGCAGTCTTGCAGGGCCTTATAGCTGGCCTCAATGCTATCTAAATTCCTCCTCCCATCCATAGCTTTGGGATTCTACCAAATGTAATGACTGCAACAGTGAAACACGAAGAACATAGTACAGTTGTGTACACTTGCCATAAATGTAGATGTTCTAGTGTATTCACTGTTGCAGTCCTGGTTACCTCCCTCCAGCCCCCTAACTTATTTTGTCTGTACCTCTAATTTCCTTTGCTATGCTTAAAAGCCTTTTTGGTGTATTTGCTTTTTTGTTGGAGGTCTATCATTGTACTTTTATATTTAATTGCTTCCCATTAGGGGGGCACCTGACATCTGGGGCAAGAAAAACTGCCGTAATGGAGTTGGTTGCATGTTTTATACACCTGACGACCTGACGTCATGGAAGCAGGGACAGCAACCGACGCAGGACCAAATTCTTTGTTAATCAGGCTGACTGAGGGCAACCTGCCAGCAGATTACCCAATTGTAATGACTGCAAAAGTGAATACACTCAAACATCTACATTTATGGTAAGTGTACACAACTGTACTTTCCGCAGTTATCGGCGAAACCTCCCTGTGACATTTGTGCCAGTTTGTCAGCGGATGCTGAATAAATGACGTAATAAGCTAATTCTCAAAGGCCTGCTTCCTTCTACCTTCTCTGAGGCTATTTCTGCATTGGAGGTCTCAACCCCTCCATCTGTGGACAAAAAAACATCCACATTCTGACCCCTCTTCACCAGCCGGTGATAGGGGAAGCCTCATAAGCACAAGGCCCATAAGACTTCTTTGGAACATAGAATCGCCTCCTCGATTCTGACCCCCTCGGCTCAGAGTTTGGCTCCAGTGGTTCATACAGAAGTTGCCATGATCGCCTCATCGACACTGGTCCCGGCACCGACTGCGGCTCCCACTGTGATTTTGGCTCCGGTCAGATGTCCTTCAAGGATGCATCTGCAGTCATCACATATGGGTTGTCCTGCCTCAGGCAGCCCTTCGGTCGGCCAAATTCCAAAGTCTGGGTCCGGCGTCGGCTGATGTTGCCCTTTCCCCAACGTCAGAGCGCCTGGGGTATAAAAGCGTCAGCCGACGCCATCTTCCTCGGTCTTTCTTGCCGCGTGGTGCCCGAAGCAGAAGCAGTTCGCAAGTGCCGGTCGGCCAGCTCCTGTAATTCAGCTAAACCGAAGACTTCAAAAGCTAAGTACCCCGTTGGGGACTCTTTCTTGCCTCAGCCGATGTCAGATAAAATTAATAATTGCGTAACTTGTGGGAAACAAATACCTCATAAGGATTTCCACTCTTACTGCCTCCCCTGCCTAGGCCCAGACCACGACGTCTCTGCATGTTCAGCCTGTGCTTCCTTCAACCGACGCACTCTTAGACGTCGGGCGGAGTTTGCAGAGGAATTTTTTGGGGCTAGTTTTGCTTACAATATGCTGTCGGAGACTCCGACTTCACATTTAACAAAGAAACGGAAAGACAAGGACAGACACACGCGGGCCGCAGTTTCGGCTGAAACCACTGCCAGGCCTACCGCGAGGGTCTCAGCTGAAACAGAGTCCTTGGTACTTCCGACTACTGAAACTGTACAACCGACAACCTCAAGCCCCGGAGGCCCCTTCTGTATCGGTTATTGAATCTCCATTAGAAACTGGTGTCCTGGAACCTTCCGACACCATTCCTCTAGACAAAACTACACCAGCACGTGGTGCAGCCAGGCCTCCTGCATTCATGTCCATAAAGGCATTCTCTAGGGCTAAAGCTGCTAAACACTCAAAGTCTTTGCCCCCCAGGGTTATCCCTCAGGGACCCACTACAGGTTCACAGATCCTTAGTCTAGCAGAGGACCTTATTTCATTAATTAGGGGCTCACAGCCTCATCCGGACAGGGGCTCTCGACCTCCTACAGAAAAAAGGCCCAGGGTTGAGCCCTCTGATCCTCACTCCTCAGATGAGTCCTCTGATGGCTCTACTCTCTCGGACTACCAGGAGGAGGCTTTTTCGGCCTACGAGGATTCTGATGCAGAGGAATCTATCCCTTCGGCCTCCCCTCCTGAAGAGCTGTCCTTTGGGGAAACTCTGCATACTATGAGAGAGCATTTCCAATGGCAGGGCCAGGAATTCTCCGATTCCAGAAAGAGATTAAGGACCTTCTTGCATTTGCCTCAGCATAGACCTTTGGCTATTCCCCCTGTTTTGAATGTCATTGAGGATGTGTACTCTGAGTCTAGCACAACCCCTGACACTCTCCCTCCGGCTCCTGCCAAACCCGATAGGTACTACAGGGTCCCGGAATCACATCTTTTCCTTTACAAGGCCCACTCTGCTGATCCAGAAACCATTTCCCAGGGCCCTAAAGGGGTTACAGCTGCCACTACAAAAAATCCACTCCCCTCTGAAAGGGAGTCCAGGGCTTTAGAGCGATGGGGTAAAAAAGTGTATACTTCTGCTACCCTTTCTATGAGGGCTTTAAATTGTCAATTTCATATGATACAGTACCAAGAGTATTTGTTAGATGAAGTGCATAAAAAACTGTCTTCACCTGAACCCCTAGATCGCAAATCACTTCAGGATCTGGTACATAACTCTCAACAGGTTAGCAACCATTTCTTGCAGTGTGGTTATGATGCATTGGAAGCTTCATGTAGGTCAGCTATGACAGGTGCAGTCATACGTAGGCATGCTTGGCTGAAGGAGCAATCTCTGCCAGACCATGTTAAAGCAAAGCTACTGGATGCTCCACTGGAAAAGCAAAAGTTATTTGGCTCCACTGTTCTGGAGGTCTTAAAGAAATTTGAAGAAAAGGCAAAATCTGTACAAACAGTCAAAGATTTTCTGCAAGTCCAACCACCAAGATTCAGCAGAAATTGGCCTTCCAAGAATTGGTCCTTTCCAGACACAGATTTCAGAGAGGCAAGAACAGGCGTTCCAGAGGTAGAGGGCAAGCTAGAGGCTCCTACAGAGGACGTCAATGGCAGCCTCCCAACCAGAGAGGTAGTGCAGGGCCTACAACTGCTGCACAAGGACAGACTCGATGACTTTACTTTGACACCGCCAACCAGGGCTCAATTGGAAGCACCTTTGGGCGGAAAGCTTTCCTTATTCTCAGAAAATTGGCACAGTATTACACCGGACAAATGGACACTACAAATAATAGAGAAAGGATACAGGTTCCATTTCCACACATTACCAAAAAGAAAAGGCATGCCAGACCTGCCACCAAATCAAAGGGCAGAGGCTTTGAAACAAATCTCCAACTTAATGCAAATGAAAGCTATAGAAAAGGTTCCTCTCAGAACAAGGCCAAGGATTTTATTCCAGACTATTCCTTGTTCCAAGAAAAGAAAAGCAATGGAGGCCTATTCTCGACTTGTCCGCACTGAATACTTATCTCATTGTGCCAAAATTCAAAATGCTGACTCCACAGCAACTCCTTCCCATGCTGGGCAAGGGGTCTTGGCTGGTAACTCTGGACCTCAAGGAGGCATACCTGCATGTCCCTATCAGACAAAGTTGCAGAAGACACCTCAGATTTCTTGCAGGTTCAGAGCATTATCAATTGTCAGCATTGCCATTTGGCTTATCTACTGCTCCCAGAGTATTCACGAAATGCCTGGCATCAGTAATTGCACACTGCAGACTTCAGGGGATGCAAATATACCCATATTTGGATGACTGCCTTATACAAGCGGACAGCCAACAAATTTTGGTAAAACACTTGACTTATGCCATCCACCTACTTCAGTCCTTGGGATATACAGTCAACATTCACAAGTCAAGACTTGTTCCATCCCAAAGAATAGCTTTTCTGAGTGCGAATCTAGACACAACCACCCAAATGGCTTTCCTCACATAAGAAAAACAAAGTCAACTACCGGATTACTTCAAAAATCTGTCAAGACAAACTCAGCTGACTGCAAGGAAAATCCTGCAGGCCCTGGGTTACATGGCTTCTTGCATTCTTCTGATTCCACAAGCAAGGCTACATATGAGGAAACTACAATGGTACCTAAGGAGTTTATGGACTCAGCACAGTCACAGCTTGGAAACTTTGATACCACTCATCCCATGCCTTCAAAGGGAATTTCTGTGGTGGGCTCAAGCAAGCCAGTCAAACAGGGGTCTGCCCTTCAGCAAACCAATAGCCAGCCAAACCATTACAATGGACGCTTCAGACCATGGATGGGGAGCGCACATGGAGGGAAGGTGCATTCAAGGGCTATGGTCACAAAAAGAGCTACGCATGCACATAAACCAAAAGGAAATGCTGGCAGTGATACATGCAATCGAGGCCTTCAAGCTATTTCTACATCAAGGCCACCTGCTAATAAGGACAGACAACACCACAGTTATGTGGTACATAAACAAGCAAGGAGGCACCCATTCCTACCCTCTTTGCAGACTGGCAGTGAATCTATGGGAACTTTCCTTGACACTCAATATAGAACTGCAATCCCAGTTTGTGCCAGGAAAGGACAATATACTGGCGGACAGCTTAAGCAGGAACATCATGGATGCACACGAATGGATGCTGCACCCAGACATCTTCCTTCAGATAACACAATCATGGGGGAGGCCGGACATGGACCTCTTTGCCTCCCCTCACAATCAGCTGAAGAAATTCTGCTCAAGGACATACCACCCACAAGCATGGAAAGTGGACGCCCTCTCTTTCAGCTGGAGAGCTTTAACAGTGTATGCATTCCTACCTCTTCCATTAATGACCAAGGTCTTACTGAAGATCAGGGCAGAGCAGCCAAGAGTAGTTCTGATAGCTCCGGACTGGCCAAGACAGCACTGGTACCCATTGCTAAAGAGCATGTCACACGAAACCATGGCCTCTTCCACAATGGCCACTTCTCCTGACACAGCACAATTACAAAACTCTGCATTCCAACCTGAAAACATTGCAACTAACAGCCTGGAAAATACCTTGATTCATCCCCAGGATAAGCTATCCAAGAGAGTGAAGGATATCATAATGGAAGCTCGCAGGCCTTCCACAAGAAAGGCATACTCAGCAAAATGGAAAAGATTTCACACTTGGAGCACCACAAAGGGCCTAGATGCGAAAGTTATGAACATGGCACATATCCTAGAATACTTGGCAGAAATGCTCCACAATGGCCTGTCTTACTCTTCCATTAAAATTCATGCCTCAGCAATTTCAGCAGAGTACAATACTGATCCACCTGTCTTCTCTCATCCTCTCCTAAGACAGTTTCTAAGGGGAATTAAAAACATCAATCCCCCAAGGAAACCACCAGTGCCTACTTGGGACCTTAACTTCATGTTGGAAAAACTAACACTGCCTCCCTTTGAACCAGCAGCATCTGCAGAACTACAGTTCCTGTCTTGGAAGACTGCCTTCCTTCTGGCCATAACCTCAGCAAGAAGAGTATCTAAGTTACAGGCCCTCATGGCAGTTCAGCCATTTCTTATTTTTCATCAAGACAGAGTCTCATTGAGAACCAATCCTTCATTTATGCCAAAGGTGGTATCCAGGGTCTCATTAAACCAAGCTATTCACCTGCCTACCTTCTTTCAAAATCCTCAAAACAAAGGGGAAAAGCTTCTGCACACCCTGGACATACACAGACAGTTGCACTACTACTTGGACAGAACTAAAAGTTACAGAAAAACTGACCAGCTGTTTGTAGCATATGCTGCTGGTGCACAAGGAAAAGCAATTTCAAAACACACAATTTCTAAATGGATAGGGAATTGCATTCGTTTTTGTTACTCCTTTCATGGAATAGCTGTGCCAGCTAACATTAGACCTCATTCGACCAGAGCCACAGCCACCTCCACAGCCTTCTTAAGAGGGGTGGCTACCAAGGACATTTTAGAAGCTGCTACATGGAGCTCCGTGCATACATTTTCCAAGCATTACAACTTACCCTTATATTCCAGATCCCAGAGCAGGCTTTGCTATGGCAGTCCTGCAGGGCATTTTAGCTACACCATCCTTTACATTAGATCCTCCACCCCCAGATTGGCTATGGTATTCTACCCATATGTGATGACTGCAGATACATCCTTGAAGGACATAGTACAGTTTTGTACCTACCATAAATGTAGATGTCCGATAGGTATGCATCTGCAGTCGGGTTTACCCTCCCTCCTTCCCCTCTGGTATTTCTTGGGTACTTCTCCCTCTCCTAGCTAGCTGGGGTTATCTATTATGGTGTATTTGTTTTTTATATATATATATTTATACGTATATGTTTCTGTGCATGTTTGGAATCTATTGCATTTCTCCAAATTTAGCCTTCCTTAGAGGGCACCTGGCATCTGGGGCAAGAAACACCGAGGAAGATGGTGTCGGCTGATGTTTTTATACCCCAGGCGCTCTGACGTCGGGGAAAGGGCGACATCAGCCGATGCCGAACCCAGACTTTGAAATCCGGCCGACCGAAGGGCTGCCTGTGGCAGGACAACCCATATGTGATTGCAGATGCATACCTATCGGACATCTACATTTATGGTAGGTACAAAACTGTACTTTTGCATGCCTCTACCTCGGCATTGACGTCCCCCATCTTCCAACAGCCTTTTCAGAGCGACTATTGACCTCCACTCCAGCTGTGACTTCGGCTCTGAGCCCATTCTCAGCTCTGATTATTCCGCTTTTACCGGTTTCTACTAAACTGGAATCCTTGGTACCGATTTCCGCTACACCACGGACCCAGTACTCCCAGTCTATGGATCTGTTTGCCAGACAAGCTTTTAGCCCCTTTTTGGACCAGCCTGACTCCCCCTCAGGGGCATCAGTTAGGTCCACTAGGAGCCTATCTGAGTTGAATGTGGTGCAGCCTCTTTGATCAGCTGCTGACTAACAGGGGAATTATAAACTTTCCTAAAACCCATCCCACTATGGGTTTTGGGTCCATTGCCCCGGCTACCCCACATATTCTCCTCCCTTGGACCCCTCTGTTCCAAGGCTCATATTTCCGACGTCTGCAAGAACACCTCTTTTCTCGGTGCTGACAATAACTGTGTCTGAGGCACCCTTTGGGTGTCGTTCCTGTCATAACCCACCCTTCCTCAATCTCATGCTTGGGTGGAACCCTCTGTTCCGGCTGTTTCACTGGTTCCGTCTTCGTGTCAGAGGGTGGCTCCCGCCCCGGTTTTCAGGCTCCATCTCTGAGCGGACAGCGTGGAGTGAGGTGGTTTTATTGAGGCTCCATCTCTGAGAGCAGACCGCATGGAGCATGGTGCGACTCTGGTTCTGAAATTGTCTTTGGTTCCAGGCTCCCATTCCTTTTCCGGCAGCCTGCCTTCTGGGTGGTGGAGAGGGTGCTTGCTTCCGAGCAATCCTCCTACGTCTGACCTACCACCCGTTCCCTCTGAGCTGCAGCTATCAAAGACCCCCCCCCCCCCCAAGAACACCAAGAACGTAAGATCCAGGAAACCCCTGTACAGGGTATTTCCCTTTCAGTTTTCGGATGCTCCCACCAAAGAACCCCCTCGGAAACTGACATGTAAGAGGAATCACATGGACTCCCCAGAGGAGTCACTCTGAAGATACGGACTACGATGATGGGGAAGGGTCCCCACAGTCACCCCCTGACAATGTCTCATTTGCAGACATCCTGGAAATTCAGGCAAAGGGGGGATTGAAAGCCCTCCAACCCTTCCTCCACAGAATCTGTATTCCTGCAGGCCTTCTGCTCTTGGCTTGCTACTTCTTGGGTGACCCCCCCCCCAGCTGATGAGTTAGTCAAGCTCATCATGCAGTGGACATGGAAGAATCCCGATACCGTTGAGGCCATTCCCCAGAGATCAGATAAGATACTCTCCCCTCCAGAGGATCACCTCCATTGGTCTTAAGGTTTGCTAGCAGATGCTATGGTGGCGGCCACGAAAAAGGACCTTGTGGAGGAAAGTCCTGCTGTCCACCTGCCCAACAGAGAGTCCCGGGTGGTAGACAGGTTAGGGAAGCGAGTTTTTGCTTCAGCGACCTTTGCCGTCGGGTCTCTGAACTTTTTGGCACATTTTGCGAGTATCCAGAGATCTCATCATCGAGCTCTCTGGAACCCTCGTGAATCTAGTTTCAAACGGGGCACGTGGTAGTTACTTCCCAACTTGCCACCCTAGAGTCAATTTCCAACTCGTCCATGAGGTTGCTGTCCCACTCAACCACAGTGGCTGCTAGATCTGCGGGTGTAGGCGTAGTTGAGATGCCACACCTAGATGCGCATTTGTGACATCAGCTCTGTTCGATTCTAAGGTCAAGGACACATTAGTCAGGGGTGAGCAGGATGGGAAGACCTCGTCTGCCATGGGTCTGTTTTTCCAAATCTCAGCGCTCCTTTTCCAGGAACCAGAGGAGTGGAAGGATGTGGTACAAAATGTCTCAAGGTCCTTTATGTGAGGTACGTGGTGAGGACCCCCCCCCCCCCAGGGGCAGAGGAGGTTCCAATAATGGAAGACTCCCCTTTCGGGGCAGAGGGGGTCACCGAAATCAGGACTCCAGGGCGGCCATATCGGTGCTCCTGAAGCACTGCCAGATTGCTTTCCTTGGGAGGTAGTCTGGGCTCGTCTCCCTCTGCACCAAGCTGCCTGGCACTATATTACAAACTATCAGTGGATGCAGAGAATAATTTCCAGTGGTTTTCACATCCCCCAAATCTCTTACCCAAGACCTCCGAAATCCTTTCCCGATGTTCCACCCAGTCAAAGGGAGGAGGCAGCTTTAGAAATAAGGCTGTGTCAGAAATGAGTCATCCAACAAGTCCCCCCCAGACCAGTGCAGATCATTTTTTTATTCAAGATTCTTTTTAGTGCCAAAAAAGACCGGGGACTGGTGGCCCATTTTGGATCTCAGCCAGCTAAACAAATCAGTGGTTCAGACCAGTTTCCATATGGTCACGATTCAGTCCATCTGCCCATTTCTTTCGGGAGGGTGTGTGGATGTGTTCGATAGACCCCCAGGATGCGTATTACCACATCAAAATTGACAAACACTCCTTCTGGCTGGGAGCCAATCATTACCAATTCAGAGCCCTGCCATTCGGTCTCTCGATGGCCCCCAGAGTGTTCACGAAATGCCTAGCAGTGGTGACAGCTCATCTGAGACTTCAGGGATTCCAGGTGTTTCCGTATTTGGATGATTGGGTCCTCTTTGCCCCCACCAAGTGCCTACTGGTCAGTGCCCTTCGCTACACTCTAGCACTAGCGGAGTTGCTTGGCATCACCATTCACTGGGCAAAATCCAATCTTCAGCCCACACAACAGTTGGAATTTTATAGGGGCAGTATTCAACACTCAGGTCTGGTCTCTTCCCCCTCACAGACTTTCAGAGATTATGGGCACAAGTACAAGTGATATTCTGTCGAAGGAAGGTGTCTGCAAGGGAAGTTAGGCTCTGGGGTCTATGGCGGCAGCCATCCCAATCGTTCCCCTAGCCAGATTACATATGAGACTACTACAGTGGCTCCTTCTGTCCCAGTGGATATCCAGTCTTCATCCCTTGAGCTTTCAGATTCTCATCACCAATTCCTGCAAACAAGATCTCCTCTGGTGGATGAGTACAGACTAACATCTTTGGTTTTGTCCCTTCCAGTCTCCCCAACCCAGCACCATGGTGACCATGGACGCTTCCCTGATGGGGGGGGGACACTTCCAGGGAAAGTCAGTCCAAGGCACGTGGTCCAGCATAGAGATCAACTTGCATATCAGTGTCTGAGTTGAGAGCGGTGCTATTGGCATTGCAAGCATTCCGTCCGCTCCTTCTGTCAGGAATGATTGCGATCCAGTTGGACAACATGTCAGTCTGGGACATAAAAAGGGAGGGACCAAATCCTATCCCCTATGTCACGAGGCCATGAGAATCTGCCATTGGGTGATACCTTCCAACCGCTTTCTGATCGCAACACATATTCTGGGGAGCTCCAACGTGATTGCGGACAAGCTGAGCGGATGCATCCTCAAGTGGTGTCTACAAGCATGATGGCAGAAATCTTCAGCCGTTGGGACCAGGTATGCTGCGACCTTTTCGCCTACCCTCAAACACAAAATGCAGCAGCTACTTTGCCCTCTTTCCCCCTCAGGGGGAGTCACCGAGAGACTCTTTGAATCATAATTGCTCCGCGGGTCTCCTTTATGCTTATCCACAGATACCTCTGATCCCCTTTTTTTAAGAAAAGCTATTCGGTTGAGAAGCAAAGTGATCCTCATTGCCCCTTTCTGGCCTCATCAAGTGTGGTTTCCCTTCCTCCAACCTCACCTGTTACAACCTCCTTGGATCCTGGACATTCGTCAGGACCTCATATCTCACCCACAAGGGCTGACTCCCCCAAATCTATCCACTCTCAAGCGGACGGCTTGGCTTCTCCACTTTAGTTGCCAGACAGGAAACCCTCTCATCTGTCTGACATTCTGTCCTCCCATAAACCATCCACCAGAAAACTTTACAGGGACAAATGGAAAAGATTCTCTATCTGATCACATAATCGGATGCTAAATCCGTTTTCAACTTACTATTCTTCACTGTCTGAGTTTGACAATGGTGCATCAGCTTCCACCATTCGAGTCCATTTAGCAGCCATTTCCAACTTCCATGATGGTTCAGATGGAGTCCCGCTTATTTCCTCCTGACTTTGCAAGACCTTCCTCAAGGGAATTTTCCATAGCAGACAGCCGGTGGAGGCATGGAAATCTCTCCTGGATTCTCCAGTCTCTCTCTACCCCCTTTTCAACCTGCTGCGACATGTGATCTAAAATTTCTGTCATGGAAATCCTTGTTTTTTGGTGACTGTCACGTCAGCCAGACAAATATCTGAATTGCAAGCCTTGTGCATCAAGAGCCCCTATCTTATCTTCCATAAGGACAGAGTATCACTTCATACATAATAATCCATCCTTTCTCCCAAAGGTGGTTTCTGACTTCTCTATTAACCAGTTCATTGAACTCCCTGTATTCTTTCCAAATTATTCAAACAAGGGAGAATACTGCCTGCATTCATTGGATGTTCATAGACACCTACATTTTTACCTGGACAGAACCAAGTCCTTTTGCAAGTCGGACCAGCTTTTCATTTCCTTTTCTGGTTCTAGAATGGGGTGTGCAGTATCTAAAGTTACTTTGTCAAAATGGCTCAGGGATTGCATTACCTTTTCATATTCGCTTACGAATGAACCTAAGCCTGATCAAATCAAAGCTTACTCTACTAGGGCTATCGCAGCATCTGTTGCCTTCCACTCTAGGGCCTCCATGGATGACGTCTTTGCAACAGCCATTTGGGCTAAACCCCATACCTTCATCAAGCATTACAAATTGGATCTGATCTCCAGGCAGAGTGACCTTTGGCTTAATGGTTCTTAAGAATGTTCTTCCATAAGGGCCACCCAGGTTGTCCAAGTAGCTTGGGATTCTGTCCCATCAGTGATGAATAGGAAGAAGATAACTTCAGATAAAGAAGTTACGTCTTACCGTAACGTTCCATCTGAGCTGTTGGTCTTCCAGTCATCACACCCTCCCACCAGCCACCACCGAAGGCTCCTGGCGGATCTTCTGGGTCTTTGTAGTGTTTCAGGGTTTCTGCGCAGAGGTGGCCTTTCTTCTATGTTTTATGCAAACTCTATCTGAGGTAACTGAGTGAGGGGCATTGTGGGTAGCAACTTGGCTTGAGAGTTTTTGGTGCACGCTTGCTTGGTTTAAGGCCGACTCTGTTCCGAAGGCTTGGAAATGAACCCATCAGTGATGACTGGAAGATCAACAACTTAGATGGAACGTTATGGTAAGACATAACTTTTCTTTGCAATTGGCCACCCTTCAGCCCCTATCCAATGCTTCCATGAGGCTGATCTCTCATGCTTCAGAGGGAGCATGTAGAGCACAGAGTTCAGATATTACCGTCAGGAAGCATGCCTGGATGTGCCTTTGTGATCTTGCAGAACATTTCAAGTTTTCGTTCATCAGTGCCCCTTTTGATGGATCCATGTTTGGCCAGAAAGGTAAACTCATTTCACTAGTGAGCTAGAAAAACTGCTGTCAAAGCATTTCCTAAGAGCACTGTCCCTTCTTATGACCTTAGTCTTCAAGTCTTGACTCATCCCCCCTTCAAGTCTGCAGACAGAGTGGAATTTAAGTATTTATCTTGGAAAACACTTTTCTTGGTTGCCATTACATCACCTAGACAAGTGTCAAAGCTCCATGCACTTTCTCGTCTTTATGAATGATTATATAGGGTGGTTGGGAAGAGTTTTCCTTTTTGTCTGAAGTGGTGTCAAAAACTAACCTTAACCAGGCTATTGACTTGCCAGTTTTCTTCCCAAATTTTGCTAATGAAGATGAATATCTGCTCCATTTATTGGATGCCCATAGACAACTCAGATTTAAATTCACGGAACTAAAGATCACAGGAAATCAGCTGTATCACCTTTTCCAAAGCAGAATTGAGAAAATCATTGTCAAAAATCTTAGCCAGATGGCTGACAGATTGCATCATATTCATGTACAAAACTAAAGGACTATTATAACTCAAGCATGCTAAATCTCATTCTTTTAGGACTATGGCTACATCTACTTTCTGCCCCAAAGCTTCCTTGGATGACATTGTGCAGCTGCTGCATGGTCCAGTGCTGTTACCTTTACATCTCATTACAAGTTAGTCATTTTATTTAGGAATGTAGGAGCGTTTGGCTCTTCTGTACTCCAGAATATCTTTCCCTTAAAGGACCACACAGAACTAATTTAGCCAGGGACTGTGCTATCCATTGAGGAATGGGCAGAAAAGCCGATGTTGGGTAGTAGTTTTGTACTTGCGCTAGCTCTGCATCTGTGTTGTCTGGTTTTGTCCTTCCTCCACTTCCCACCCTCCAGTCTCCTTTCCCTTTGTTTCTTAGTATGCCCTGAGGGATATTCCTTAATTGGCTTGCTGTGTGGGCTTCCCCTCTGACTCCAAGACTAGCTTGGATAACACCTAATCTTCTGCGGGTTTATCTGTTTGAGCCACCTTTTATAAAATGGGGGAAAGCCTTCAGTTGGGAGTCTAGGGCATTCTCCAAGACTCAAGCTCATTGGAGAGTTGCTGACGCTGCCTACCCCTAGCACTGTGGTGATTCCCCCAGTGCATGTGGTTTTTGGGTTTTCAGATGTATCCCCGCAGAGAGGCTGCCTACTCCTAGCACTCTGGAGATTCCTCCAGTGCATGTGGTCTTTGATGGGCTCTAACACGCTGGTGCTTCCTCCAGTGCCAATGGTGTTTGATGGGTTCTCCTAGCACTCTGGTCATTCCTCCACTGCATGTGCTGTTTGATTATTTTCAGGCATATCCCACCAGAGAGACTCCCTCCTAACTGCTTCTATAGAGTACTTGAATTCCACAAACATTTCTGTATAAAACCAGCAATGGATCAGTTGGTGGTGTTTACAGAATCCACCAAGGGAACCGGATGGTGAAGTACCAGCATCCCTTGCTAAATGACAGGGAAAGTAGACTAGTCAGATTTGGCAAGATAACTTGATTATTGAGCCACCCTGGCCGTGGGAGTTCTGAAACTGCCAGTTCCGTATGCTCAAACATCTTGGTACAGGAGCAGATTAAAAACAAGGCAGAGGAGATGCAGGACAGTAGCCTTGAGATGAGATGGGGTTTGTATAATGTTACCCTCTAGGTATCCAGATACTCAAATGTGGGTATGATGCATTAGATGTATCATGCAGGGGATCAGCTGTGGGTGGTTGAGAACTCTGCTTCTTTTAGATCAGGATACAATGGAGCTTGTAGATGCTCTTTTGGTGAAGGAGTTCTTCAATGGACCCCCTGCAGAGAGTATCTGACACTGGACAAAAAAAAGGAACTGAAATTTAAGGAGTCTTACCCATCATTTCCTCTCATACTACAGAAGCTATGCTAGCAAGCCCTACTCTTTTTCAGTTAAGCATGGAGAAGGAAAAACATCCCAGAGTAGAATGACTATGCACAAGAAGGGCAAACTGAGACTTGCTGAAGGTCTGGAGGATTCAAGGTTTTCCCCCTCTGCCCCCCCCCCCAAAAAAAAATTAAATCGGGAACAGCTATGACTGCCATTTCTAGTAGTACTGAAATTCAAAAAGCTGACATTGCAAAGATTACTGCCCCTTATATTTCCAGGAGCATTGATGGTGACTATGGACTTAAAGGGCATTTATCTTCATGTTCCCATTTTACAGGAACACAGGAGATTCTTGTGCTTTCAGGCAGTGCTTTACTAGTTGGATTATCTACTGCGGGATGATAGGTGGCCCATGTTCATCCTTAATGATAGTCTAATTCCGGACACAACTCGCTCAGAACTCTTGACAGCCATGCAAATCGTCACAGATGGCTTTCAGAAAATAGGGATAACCCTCCGTGTCCAGAACTCCCAGCTCTCCCCTTGTACTACGGTTATCTTCCTAGGGGCAGTCAGACTCCGTTTAACAGGAGTCCCTTAGAGGACAAAATCTCTCATTTCAAGAACCTCCACAGCAAGTGAACTGTTACTGTGAAGTTCGTGACACTTCAGTTAAATGGTTTCTTGCAACCTACTGACTGGGCTGAGACTGAAATAGGTTCAATGGGGTCAGTGCTGTACCCCAGTTAATATATTGTATGCGTAAATCAATGATTCATTTGGCCCACCTGCACATGAGGAATATCATTAATTTTTTTTGGGAACTTTTGGTCGCCACACCAGCAAATATGCCCCCCCTACCCTGCCTAAAGAAAGAACCCATGATAGGAAGAAAGTGTCAAGAGTAACCCAGGGGCTCCCTTCAAGTTCCAAGACGCATTGCAGACTGTGGCAACAGACTGATGTCCTTCAAGAATGCAACTGCAGTCCTGACATATGGGTTGTTCTGCCTCAGGCAGCCCCTTTGTCGGCCGGATTCCAAAGTCTGGGTCCGGCGTCGGCTGATGTCGCCTCTTCCCCGACGTCAGAGCGGCTGGGGTATAAAAGCATCAGACGACACCATCTTCTCCAGTCTTTCTTGCCGCGCAGTGCCCGTAGCAGAAGCAGTATGCAAGTGCCGGTCGGCCCGCTCCTGTGTTTTCAGTTACCGAAGTCATCAAAAAGCTAAGTACCCCGTTGGGGAACCTTTTCTTGCCTCAGCCGATGTCAGATAAAACTGCAAAAGTTAATTGTTTGTCTTGTGGTAAACAAATAACTCATAAGGACTTCCATTCTTACTGCCTTCCCTGTCTGGGCCCCAGACCACGACGTCTCGGCCTGTGCTGCCAGTGCTTGCTTCAATAAGCGCACTCTCAGGCGCCGGGCAGAATTTGCTGAAGACTTTTTTGGGGAGAATTTCTCCTATATCACGCCGTCGGAACAACCGACAACACATTTCCAAAAAACGGAAGGACCGGGACCGACATTCTCGGCCCGCGTTTTCCACCAACGACACGCCAAAGCCTACCGCGAGTGCATCGGTCTCTTCGGAGGCGGTAATTCAACCGCTCCAGACCAATGACACCGCTTTACCGCACACTTCGGTCCCGGAGGTTACCCCGGTGCCGGTTGTTGATTTTCCTCCTGAAACCGAAGCCCAGGATTTACCTGACACCATACCGGTGGATAAAGTTATTCCAGCACGTGGGGCAGCTAGGCCTCCAGTCCCTATATCCATCAAGGCCTACACACGTGCTAAGGCTGCCATCCAGGCTAAGGCTCACCCTCCTAAATCCTTTTCCCAGGGTTCCACTTCTGATAAACAGATCTTGACTTTAGCTGCAGATCTAATTTCTTTAATCAGAGGCTCTCAGGCACACCCAGACAGAGGTTCTCAGCCGCCTGCAGATAAAAGACCTAGGCTTGGGCAGACAGATACCCTTTCCTCAGATGAAGCCTCTGGGGTCTCAGACCATTCAGATTTCCAGGAAGAATCCTTCCAGGCCTACGAGGATTCTGATGCTGATGAATCCATTCCCTCTGCCTCTCCTCCAGAGGATATTTCTTTCGGGGAAATTCTCGACTCCATGAGAGAACATTTTCAGTGGCAGGGCCAGGAATTTTCTGACTCCAGGAAAAGGCTACGTACCTTCCTCAAGTTACCCCAGCACAGACCATTAGCTATTCCTCCAGTGTTGGATGTCTTGGATGATGTATACTCGGACTCCAGTGCTTCCCCTGATTCTCTCCCTCCTGCTCCTGTCAAGCCAGACCGATATTACAGGGTTCCTGAAACTCACAAGCATCTCTTTAAGGCCCACTCTGTGGATCTAGAAACTATTTCTCAGGGGCCCAAAGGAGTGGCCACCTCCACGGCCAAAAACCCTTTGCCCACAGACGGGGAATCTAGGTCCTTGGAGAGATGGGGCAAAAAAGTTTATGCCTCAACCACCCTTGCCATGAGGGCACTTAACTGTCTTTACCGTATGTTTCAGTATCAGGATTTCTTGATGGATGATTTGCAGAAAAAGTTAGCCTCTCCTGAGCCTTTAGATAGAAAGGCCTTGCAGGATTTGGTTCATAATACTCAAAAGGTTAGCAATCATTTTCTTCA
>NC_056733.1:919113157-919118157 GCF_019279795.1 Protopterus annectens
CTGGTGGCTAGTGCCCTCCAACTTGGATCAGGGACAACCCTTTGTTCTACCTCCTCTGGCGGCCACTTTGACCACGGACGCCTCCCAGATGGGGTGGGGGGGGCATTCCCTGGGCACGTCAGGCCAAGGCAAATGGCATCCGGAAGAGACTTTGCTTCATATCAATATCTTAGAAATGAGAGCAGTACTTCTGTCCCTTCAAGCCCTTCACGATTATCTCCCTTAGGGCGTAATTGCTGTTCACTCAGACAACATGTCAGTTGTTTGGTACCTGAACAAACAGGGAGGGACCAGATCCTATCCTCTTTGCAGAGAAGCCATGAGAGTTTGGGAATGGGCAGTCTCGACCAAACGCTTCCTAGTGGCTACTCACATACCGGGCAAGTCCAATGTGATAGCCGACAGATTGAGCAGAACCATCCTCTCTCCTCATGAATGGTCTCTGAATATGACAGTTGCAAGTCAGATTTTCAGCGAATGGGGAGTTCCGTGTTGCGACCTCTTCGCGACTCCTCTGAATGCGAAGTGCAAAGAATTCTTCTGCCTAACCCCGGCTCCGGGGAAGAGCCCCATGGACGCATTAGTCCATCCTTGGCCCACCGGCTTGCTTTATGCCTTCCCTCCTGTTCCTCTCCTTCCCAGAGTGATTCACAAGGCATCTCTATTGGGGAGCAAAATGATCTTAATTGCTCCTTACTGGCCTCGTCAAGTGTGGTTCCCCTATCTTCGGAAACATGCCCTGGAAGGTCCTTGGTTCCTGGATCAGATCCCAGACCTACTAGTTCATCAGTCGGGACTATTCCACCAGTCCCTACACACCTTAAAATTGACGGCTTTACTCCTCCTCTTCCGACGATAGTCAGGAGTTATACATTGGATCCAGATGTTGTACACACATTATCTTCGGCCCATAAGTCTGCTACAAAGAAACTGTATTCTAGCAAATGGAAAAGATTTGCTATTTGGGCTCAACTCCGGGGCCTGGACCCCATTTCTATTCCCGTGGCAGAAGTGCTAAAATTTCTGACTTCTCTTTTCAATCAAGGCTCTTCAGTTTCTACCATCAAGGTACAATTGGCAGCAATTTCTAATTTTCACGAATCCATAGACCCACCTTTAATGAGCAACAGATTGTGTAAGACCTTCTTGAAAGGTGCTGCTCTATTAAGACCTCCGATTTCTCATCCGGCACCTCCATGGGATCTCGATATAGTGTTACGCGCCTTGACTTCTTTCCCCTTTGAACCGGCAGCTACATGTGATCTAAAGTTTCTATCATGGAAGACGGCCTTTCTGGTGGCGATTACTTCTGCCAGAAGAGTTTGAGCTTCAGGCTTTGTCAGTAAAACCCCCGTACTTGGTTTTTCACAAAGACAGAGTATCCCTCAGGCCAAAGCCTTCCTTTGTCCCTAAAGTTTGTTCTAGTTTCTGCTTACAGCAATCGTTAGAGCTTCCAGTTGTTTCCCAAAAATACTCTAACAAAGCGGAGTTCATATTCCACACACTAGATGTCAACAGACAGTTACGTTTTTATTTAGATAGGACCAAACAAACAAGGAAAACAGATCAGTTGTTTGTATCCTTTGCAGACAATAAATTGGGCAAAGCTGTCACAAAGGTCACTATTGCCAAATGGATCAGGGACTTTATTACTCAAGCTTATTTTTATTCTAACAAAGAGCTTACCGCCTCTGTCAAAGCTCATTCTACAAGGGCTATGGCTACTTCGATAGCATTTCATTCTAAGCTTGCTATTAGTGACATTTGTGCTGCAGCTACATGGTCTTCCCCGCACACCTTTATTTCCCACTGCAAATTAGATGTGGCATCTAGAGGACGAGCTTCATTTGGTTCCACAGTGCTCAGGAGTGTTTTCCAATGAGCCACCCGGGATTTAGGTGCTAGGGACGCTGTCCCATCAGTACAGAATGTAGGCGAGATAGGATCACATAACATCTTTTAGTTATGTACTCACCATAACTTTAGATGTTTGGGATCCATCTCGCCTACAAACCCTCAGAACCACAAGGGCGGGAGACTTAAACCTTGACACGGTTATAAATAGAACGTGCTGGAGGGACAGATTCATCACCCAGAGACTCCCTATGCCGTGGAACAAAATCCCGGTACATGTGAGGCAGAGCACCTCGCTGGCCTTGTTCAAGAGGAATCTTGACCAATGGATGGGAGATCGCAGATATACCCCAGGGATTACTTCATTGTCACTGCTTGACAGAGGCACAGAAAAATGATAGGCATAGTTTTTATTCAAACTAAAGGGGTGGCGAAAGCCACATAACTATGGGCTAGGCTTGTAAATGCCCTTGGGCAGATAGCCTAGTATGAACCTATGAACCTAATAACCCACCCTCCTTCTCCCTTCCTTGGAGATCAGAGGATATCAGAAGGTCCGAATCCTGTTGTTTCATCTTGAAACATCTAACAATGTTATATAATCAAGTTGTGCATGAATGCGGACAAACAAGATCTGGGGGATTAGTGGTGGTGCATCCTGGGATAAAGATAGCTCAGCCAATAAGAGGCCTTGCTCTATAGCATAAGCGTGCCGAGTCGGAGCCGAGGGATCGGCACCGAACCCATCAGTACAGAATGTAGGCGAGATGGATCCCAAACATCTAAAGTTATGGTGAGTACATAACTAAAAGGTTTGGTAGTTCTAGCCAACCTAGGTTCTGAAGATTAGTACAGTGATGGGTTTTGTAGGGCAGGCCTGTAGCAAATCTCGCAATATGATTATAACAACAAGAGAGTTTAGATAGATCCGATTTGTTGGGGTTTGTTAGTATGGGGGAGGCATACAAGAGGGTAGAAAGGAGATGGGTGCGAGCAATGGCAACTTTAGCCGTGGGAGTCAGAAAGGATTTTATTCTATAAAGGGACCACAGTTTCTTAACAGTTTTGATAGTTTGGTTGATGTGCACATCAAATCTGAGTTTGTTGTCAATGGTAACCCCTAGTAGCTTGGTATGAGGGTTGGGGGAGATGGTGGTTCCATTGTTGGATTGTACACAAAAGGGAAAAGTTGGTGTTTTATGGGTAGGATGGAAGAGTAGCATTTTCGTTTTTTTTGGGTTAAGGATCGTTGGCGTTCCGATAACCAATTCCCAACTGCAGTGAAACAGTCTTGAGTTTTGGATAATAGAATAGTTGGGGATTTATCTGAGCAAATTAAAGTAGAGTCATCAGCATATTGAGTACATGTAGACTCTGGGATGACTTTAAGATCATTAATAAAGATGGAAAATAGAAGAGGGCCAAGTATGGAACCTTGGGGGACTCCTATGGTGTTGGGTAGGAGGTTGGAGAGCTTGCTTTGCCAGAGCACAGCTTGTTTCCTATGAGAAAGATAGGCATGAAACCAGTCTAAGGTTTTGTTATCTAGGTAGAGAGTTTTAAGGGTTGCATGCAAGAGTTCATGGTTGACCATATCAAAAGCTTTTGATAGGTCCAAGAAGAGGGCTGAAGATATTTTTTTGTCATTCCGGTTAAGATGGATAGTGTTTGTGAAAGAGAGGAGAGTGGTAGTAGTGCTATGTTTGGGCCTGAAGCCATGTTGTGAGTTGGTTAGGAGATTTTCCTGAGTTAGGTGGTGGATGAGTTGTTTGTGAATACATTTTTCCATGATTTTTGCCAGTGGTGACAAAATGGCTATTGGTCTGTAGTTTGAGAGGTCAGTGGATGAGCCACCTTTATGGAGGGGGATGACATGTGAGATTTTCCATATGGAGGGGATTGTGGATTCAGTTATGGTCCGAATAATTAAGATTGAGATGGGATAGGCTATGACATCTGCAGCTTTTTGTAGAAAGTCTGCTGGAAGTAGGTCTGCCGCGAGGGTGGTTGGCTTTAGTTTCCTTAGTAAGGATCGGATGTATGCAGTAGGGACAGGTTGTAGGTTGAATAACGGCGTGGTCTTCTGGGTGGGACTTGTGGTTAGGGAGCAGGAGGCTACTTGTTGGTTGGTTAAGGATTTGATTACATCGATGAAGAAGGTGTTAAAGGATGTGGCCACTTCATCTGGGTTTTTCGTAGTTAGGTTTGCTGGTGTGGGGGTGGAGGACTTGCCTGGATGGAGAAGTTTATTTATTCCTGCCCAAAACTTTTGGGGGTTGTTTTGATGATGTTATTATTTATTTATTATTATTTATTTATTTCCAGTTTGATAACCGGGGAAGTCCACTGGGCCCGAAAGCCCGTTTTCAGTGGAGGCCCGGGGAGAAAAGCTCCAATGATAATACATTACACAAAAAAACACAGCAGAACAGATCTAAACTAATACACACAAAAACACACTCTGTTCTAATAGCATAATACTTTAACAATTTCCAAACAAGAATGAGGTGCATTGGGCACTATGCATAAGAAAAAGATATATTAGTGCAACTGTGAATGTTAGTAAAGTAGGAAAGGAAAGGAAATTATAGAGTTTGAATGCAAGAGCAGGGATGCATGGGAGAAACGAATAAGAAGCAAAGAAATTAAAGGAGAGGTCAGAAGAGGATAGAAAAAGAACAGATAACTAATGTTCAAATTGTGGTTGAGTCCAGGAGACCACCTTGAGAAAAAAGTCAAAAGATTTAAGGTGAGAGTAAGCATAGCACTTAAAGGAAAATAAAGGGTTTATTCAGGGAGGAAGGAGGAGATAATGAAGAAGAGAGGGGAGCTAGGGAGAGAGTCAGAAGAAGGGGAACCAGGGGGGGTGGGATGGAATAGTAGTTTTTTGTCCATTAAGGTAGATTTTTTTGTCACTTCTTAGTTGTTGGAAGTTGGTATGGTCTAGGGGTGTCTTGGTAGTACGCCATTTATTCCATGCTTTGTTTCTAGATTTGATTTTGGCTGTGGAGTCTTTTGATAGCCATGGTGCTATGAGAGCTTTTGTTTTGATTGAGCGTTTGGGGGCATGTGAGTCAAGTATGTTTAGAAATGTGGAGTTAAAATTTATTACAGCTTCTTCTAGTGGGAGGTGTTTTAGGATTGAC